>NW_027075993.1:0-137500 GCF_963932015.1 Anas acuta | reverse complement strand
ACACACACAGGCAACCAAAACCCATCCAACAGAACAGTATACGCTTTAAACACTTACGACTCCGTTGTCTTCATTCAGATCTTCACACGCAGAATTACGGGCAAAATATACTGCTGCAGCCAGCAAGGGAGCTGAAAAAAAATCAAAACCTTAGCTTACCTGTATTCAGGTTCGAGATGCCATTAGTCCCGACCAGACTCGAACAGCAGCCACCAAATGCTGGGGCACCTCTCCTACATCAAATAAGATTCCAAGAACCAAAGCCCTCCTGGACAAGCCCCCTGGTGTCATACATGACTGGGTCCCAAACTGGATTGCAATTAAATTTTACAGTTTTTTAAATAAATAGAGGTAAACGAGAAGTTGCTCGCAAACAGATATACTGTGCCAGATGTCCTTCAGCAAGTGCCCAGAGGCAGACCGGATGTCTTTGCCAACACAGTCCCATCAATGTATTAGTACACCCATGCACTGCCACGTTAACTGCCATCACTAACTGCCAGGCAGGACAGCTCCAGACCAAACACATACACACACAGGCACGCCACAAACACTACAAACAAAACACACAACACAAGGCACAAGAAAAAGTGACCCCCAAAAAGAAAGCCCTACAGCAACAGCAAGTCAGAACAGGTGCTCTGCACCAGACCCTACGAGAGACTCAAATGTCACGACACGCGACTGGAAGCAGCTTCCAGAACTGGGATGATGGAGGCCTAAAAAGCCTGCCTTCAAGACAAGAGACCAGAAGGATGGGGACTGAAAACCCCCTAAGACAACTCTCAGGAAATCAATTCCCAAGCAAGAGCTCCTGATGCGGCCCAGACGACTTCTGCAAGAGTGAGGATGGAAACAGATGTGATCTCAAACCGAATACGATGCACAAGACCTGAAACAGATCTGCAGTTCAAGCAGCGACTGCAAGACAAGAAGTTCTCGGATCAGAGCCATGATGACAAAACAAGCATTGAGGCCCTTCAGCACAGCTACCAAGTCGCCTGTCTGGTCAGTCCAGAGTCAAAAGTCATGAGGATATCAAGACCCAAGAAGCACAGAACAGACACTGCAGAAGCAACACTACAGGACAGACCAACAGAAGGAAACTGTCCTGCCTGGCGCACGCACTCACACTACAAAATAATCCTGCCTCTTCTATTAGCCTGGTGACCCAGCCACAAGCACCCTGAACGTGACCCAGCCTCAACCACCCTCACAGTGGCACCAAGTCTATTCAGCCAGCAGGCACCACGCTGCTCTGGCTCCCAGCTCCCATTAGCCACCCCAGATATGCAAATACCAGGTGCCCTCCAACTTAGCTCTCAGGTTGCTGCATGGTAAAGTCCCTCCGCCTCAAGAAATGCACAGGCACCAATTGTCATCTTGGTCAATTGCCAGGCTCATCATCAGCTGCAAAAACAGAGTACCAGCATTCACTAGGACACCAGCCCCATTGCTCACCTTCTCCACAATGCTGACTACTGCTGATGCAACCTACGATTGTGCTCACGTGTTCCTCTCCGAGTCCAAGGTCCAACAGTGCAGCCAGTATCATCCACACCACCTGGGAAAACAAAGGGATTAAATGTTCGTTGCATTCACAACAAGTCAGCCAATGGTGTTGGTTTTTTTTTCTTATTGTTTTTTTTTTGTCTGTGTGTGTTTCCTGTTTTTTTTTTTTTTTTTTAAATGTTTTAGCTAAACAACATGCAGAGAGCAGACAAGAGACCTGGGGTGTTTCTAGAAGCAACAATCCCCATGCTTTTGCTGCAGCTTTTAATATTGAAAGGACAGCACAACCACTCAAGTAACTGGAACTTTTTCAAATGGAATTAAGTCAAACAGGTTCATCATCACTTGCAAAAACAGAGAACCAGCATTCACTAGCATGCCAGCCCTGATACCCACCTCTTGGACAACACTCACTACTACTGATGCAACATACAGTTGTGCAATACCTCTCTGTTCAAAACTCCTTTACCTAACCTGCTCAGTAGCTCCACATGACAAATGGGCCCGGGGGGCGCCGCGCCGAAATGGGGCCGGGCAGCCTTATTCTGCAGAGAAGAAGGAGGTGACCCTGCTCACTCTCTAGGCACTACTGCACTTATGTGGTCAAGGAACCCTACCCCACGGTTTCCCCAAAACAACGTACCTTTTCTTTTTCTTAGTATCTTTTATTTACGTAGAAAGAAAAATCTAGGAGCAGAAGTGATTACATGCCAAAAAAAAAAAAAAACAATTCCATTCCACTCACAGGAAAAATCACTTACTTCAGTAGGATATCTGAGAACCAAGTGGCTATGCTGGTGGGTCAAAACACACTACAGGACACTGGGGCCAGGCCCTCTGCTGCACCAAATTAAAACCCATCCCTGCACTCACCAAGGTGCAACCCCAACACAAAAAAAACAGACGCAGCATTTCAGCTTCAACAGCTTTGGGAACTGCTGGAAAGCAAGCTTCATCCTCAGAGAGGCGTGCTCAGGCTACACAGGACAGGGCTTTGGGCACCACTTTGCTTACCAAAGAAGACCGCAATCAGCACCTGCTTCGTTCCAATTCTCAAGAACTAACATCACAGCCCACGTTGCCTGGGACACCTGATAAACAGAAGAGAAAGCGGCCATACCATTTTCAAGCCATCCCTGCACGTGTCGCTCCTTGATGAGCTGCAACCTCTTCTCAAATCCTCAACCGCTTCTGTGGAGAGCCTGCCATGGCACCTGCAAAGCAAGACCCTTCACAGTCACCTCGTGCTACTTGGCTGTTCTGCTCCAATCCAGCTCACAACCAGCCCGCCCTTCTCATGCTGCTCTTCAGAGTACAGCTTGGCCCCTCTGAGCCTGTGTGAGACAAATGTGAAACAAAAAAGCATAGGCTGAAGCAGCATCCAAAGCCACAGCACAGCTAGGACAGTTACTCTCATCTGCTCCCTTACCTCAGCCTCCTCACCTGCCCTCGAGGCAGATGCTTCCATCTGCTCTCTTATGCCAGCTACAATACACCTCTGAAATATAAACAGGATTTTTACTGTACTTTGTGTAGTTAAGTAACTGCAGTGACAACTGCACCCCTAAAGTACCTGCTACATCTGTTCATCGCTCACCTTGCCAAAAGCAGCTATGGTCAAGTCCCGTGTTGTACACTGTGTTTCACCTTAAACAAATTAAACAAAAGTTGCCTACCAAGGGTTGAACAGTTCCAGAAGGAGCTCTTTCCTGTGACAGGTTCCTCCTAGGGTTTACACTCTAATGGGGACAGGAAAGAAATAAGAAAAAAAAAAAAAAAGCAAAACCCCGTATCTGTAAGCTTTCAAGATTCGACAGACCTCCTCAAGCACACTGTTCAAACACTATGTGAGAAGCTGCTCACAAGCAGCTCAAATCTCCCCCCCACACATCTGCCTAACACTACAGAGATGACTGTGCCAGCTGCCCTTCAGTACGTGCCCAGAGGCAGACCGGATGTCTTTGCCAAAACAGTCCCATCAATGTATTAGTACACCCATGCACTGCCACATTAATCACTAACTGCCAGGCAGGACAGCTCCGGACCAAACACGTACACACACAGGCACGCCACAAACACTACAAACAAAACACACAACACAAGGCACAAGAAAAAGTGACCCCCAAAAGGAAAGCCCTATGGCAACAGCAAGTCAGATACAGGTGCTCTGCACCAGACCCTATGAGAGACTCAAATGTCACGACACGCGACTGGAAGCAACTGCCAGAACTGGGATGATGGAGGCCTAAAAAGCCTGCCTTCAAGACAAGAGACCAGAAGGATCGGGGCTGAAAACCCCCTAAGAACACACTTAGGAATTCGATTCCCAAGCAAGAGCTCCTGATGCGGCCCAGATGACTTCTGCAAGAGTGAGGATGGAAACAGACGTGATCTCAAACCGAATATGATGCACAGGACCTGAAACAGATCTGCACTTTCGAGCACTTCTTGTCTTGCAGTCGCTGCTTGATCAGAGCCAAGATGACAAAACAAGCATTGAGGCCCTTCAGCACAGCTACCGAGTCGCCTGTCTGGTCAGTCCAGTCTAAAAAGCCAGGAGGATATCAAGACCCGAGAAACACAGAACAGACACTGCAGAAGCAACACTACAAGACAGATGAACAGAAGGAAACTGTCCTGCCTGGCACACGCACTCACACTACAAAATAATCCCGCTGCTTCTATTAGCCTGGTGACCCAGCCACAAGCAGCCTGAACCACCCTCACAGTGGCACCAAGTCTATTCAGCCAGCACGCTCCATGCTGCTCTGGCTCCCAGCTCCCATTAGCCACCCAAGATATGCAAATACCAGGTGCCCCACAACTTAGCTCTTAGGTTGCTGCATGGTAAAGTTCCTCCGCCTCAAGAAATGCACAGGCACCGATTGTCATCTTAGTCAATTGAAGGCTCATCATCAGCTGCAAAAAACAGAGTACCAGCATTCACTAGCACGCCAGCCATGATGCCCACCTGCTCCACAATGCTGACTACTGCTGATGCAACATACAGTTCTGCTCACCTCTTCCTCTCCGAATCCAAGCTCCAACAGTGCAGCCAGTATCATCCACACCACCTGGGAAAACAAAGGGATTAAATGATCGTTGCGTTCAGAAGTGACCCAATGGTGTTTTTTTTTTCTTATTGTTTTTTGTGTGTTTCCTGTTTCTTTTTTTTTTTTTTCAAATCTGCTTTTGCTCAACAGCATGCAGACTGCAGACAAGAAAACTGGGGTGTTTCTAGAAGCAATAATCCCCATGCTTTTGCTGCAGCTTTTAACATTGAAAGGACAACACGACCCAGCAAGTAACTGGAACTTCTTCAAATGGAATTAGCACAAACTTTTATTTGCATTGAAAGAAAAATCTAGGAGCAGAACAGATTATACACCAACAAAATCAATTCCATTCCACCCCCGGGAAAAAAATCACATACTCTCATCCCCTCCTGTCCCTCAGCCGCTTGCCTGCCCCACGTGGCAGATGCTTCCATCTGTTCTCTTCACCCACTTACAGCACCTCTAAAAGGCAAACTGGAATTTTACTCTACTGGATGTAGGAAAATAACTGCAGTGACAACCGCACCCCAAAAACAACAGTTACCTCTGCTCATCACGTACCAGAGTCACTGCAGAGGCAGCTGGTTGACACATCCTGCACTGCACACTGCATTGCAGCCTGAACAAAGGAGAAAGGCAGGAAGAAGATAAACATTCAGCTGCCAGCAGTAGCACCCATCCCTCAAAAACATAAGCGACCCCAGCTTTACTTTTATCCTTTCAAAACAGCAGGCCACTTGCCTCTGGACCTGCAAATTAGGTCCAAGCTTGAAAGGAGCGGCCAGCATCACCCACGCCACCTGGGAACATAAAAGGACAAAATGACCACTGTGCTTGCAAGCACCCACCTGCTACACTGCTCCTCTATCCCAAACAGTCTCACCCCGGACCCTCTGAGGGAAACACCTGAGCGTCTTCCCTTCGCTTCAGATAAGGCATGACCAGGCTGACACCACTCACCTTCCCTCAGAGCTTCGTGACATGATGATTTCCCTTCCCTCTCCACAACTGAACCAAGCACCTGCAGAGACAAGGGAAACGCACACTCTGAAACAGCCACAGTGTACCTGCTGCAAGACCTCTCTCTTCCCAGCTCCGGTACTTCAGCTGCTCACCAGCTCTGAGATTGTTCACTCACAGCACCACAGCAAACTCTGCCCAGGCCACACAACACACACTACACAAGCTACATTGCTTAAGACATGAGCTGGAATGTTCCTACCCAACAATCAGTCGCATCGCACAGGAAGGATGCCGCACACTCCTAGAAACCAAACCTACTAGTCCTGAGAAGCTCCCCACATCCACCTGGCAACCACGCTCAGCACACACACTATTCACCCCTCAAAAAAACCAAGAAGTTAGAACATACACATACACACACAAAAAAAAGAAACAACCGAGCTCCACAAATGCCAAAAAGACATGCGCACACAGCAGCCTCGGCAGGGGTAATCACAGACTTACCCCTTGCAGATAAAAAAGGTGACTATGATACAACCCTGCTCAGTCTCTTGGCAATGCTGCATCTACGCTCTCAAGCCACAGGTACCATGCAATCAAGCTGGTTTTAGTCCTCTGCAGAATAAAACGAGTGGGTTTATACATCTAGACATTAAAGTGCAGCTCAAAAACAGCGGAGTACCCCACCATCCTAGAAAACAATAAGCCACAAACCTCTACTAAACATTCCTCTATTAAGCGAATTCCAAGCACTTAAAAATTCTAGAAATCTATAAACTCCAGCCTGCCTAGAGAACCCTGCAACCGACTGAAGGAAAAACAAAGCACTTACCCCAAGGAGCAGCCCAGGCAGAAGGAGCTCTCTGATAGCATGCCTGGGGCTCATATACCATTCGGCCCCGCCCAGCACCCAAACCCAATCACCTGGAAAAGGGGAGGGGCAAAGCACAAGGAAGTAGAAAGAAAGGAGCAGCAGCAGCTGTTTTTTATTTTTTTATTATTATTATTTTATTTTATTTTAAGATCTGCTTTACCTGAAAAACATGCAGAGAGCAGACAGGTGACCTGTGGTGTTTCTAGAAGCAACAATCCCCATGCTTTTGCTGCTGCTTTTAACATTGAAAGGACGACACGACCAGGCCAGTAACTGGAACTTTTTCAAATGGAATTACGTCAAACAGGTTCATCATCACTTGCAAAAACAGAGAACCAGCATTCACTAGCACGCCAGCCCTGACACCCACCTCCTCCACAACGCTTACTACTACTGATGCAACATGCTACTGTGCAATACCTCTCTGTTCCCAGCTTCTTTACCTCATCTGCTCACTACATTTACCTGAGAAATGGGCCCGGGCAGCGCCGCGCCGAAAGGGGCCCGGGCGGACTTATTCTGCAGAGAAGAAGAACGTGAGCCTGCTCACTCTCTAGGCACTGCTGCACTTATGTGGTCAAGGAACCATACCCCACGGTTTCCCAAAAACAATGTACCTCGCAACCCCTCATAAACATACTTCTACTATGTAAATTCAAGGACAAAGTCTAAAAGGCTGCAAGGTCTACCACTCAACAGACAGAAAACACACAGGCAAAAGCTCCAGAAATATAACAAGCTGTCCCTAAACTTGAAACAGACTACCCCTTACATGCCCACTGCTGCCATTTTCAGACACATGCTCACACAGGGAGCTTCCATGATACATTTCAACTAAACCCTGCTCCATCTCTTTAACAACAAGGTTTTGACTTTGATAATATTTGACATACAGGCAAAGAATCACAGAAAGCCCCGTAATTCTGCAAAAATCAGAAGGGAACCAGAACCACAAAGCAAACACACAAAGTAACATCACCATACTATCCGTAAAAATGCCATAACAACTACTCACCTGAGGAAGAGCTACGTGCAATACAAGCACCTACTAATAGATTGCTTTACAATGACAGATCCCACCAGTTGCCACCTCAAAAAGACATGCGTACCGGTTTCTACTAGGAAACGCATCAGTCCATAGACTCTGACCCACCTAAAGAACCCTCCAAACAACTGAAGGAAAAACAAAGCACTTATCCAAAAGTGCAGCCCAGGCAGAAGGAGCTCTCTGATGGCACACCTGCAACTCAGTTACCACTAGGTCTCACCTGAACCCTGAAGCCAATCACCTGGGAAAGTGCAGGGGGAAAGCACATGAAAGTAGAAAGAGGAGGAGCAGCAGCTGTGGTTTATTTGCTTTTATAAGGCTTAGCTCAACAGCATGCAGAGTGCAGACAGGAGAACTGGGGTGTTTCTAGAAACAAAAATCCCCATGCTTTTGCTGCAGCTTTGAATATTGAAAGGACAATACATCCAAGTAAGCAACCGATTTCTTTTTCCATCTGGAATTACCTCGATCTTTCATTTACACAGAAAGAACAATCTAGGAGCAGAACTGATTACACGCCAAAAAAGAATTCAATTTCATTCCACTCACAGGAAAAAATCACTTCAGTAGGATATCTGAGAACCAAAAGGCTATGCTGGTGGGTCAAAACACACTACAGAACACTGGGGCCAGGCCCTCCTCTGCACCCACTTAAAACCCATCCCTGCACTCACCAAGGTGCAACCCCAACACAAAAAAACAGACACAGCATTTCAGATTCAACACAGTTTTGGGAACTACTGGAAAGCAAGCTTCATACTCAGAGAGGCATGCTCACGTTACACAGGACGGGGCTTCGGGCAGCTCTTTGCCTACCAAAGACCATTATCAGCACCCGCTTTGTTCCGATTCTGAAGACTAACATCACAGCCCACGTTGCCTGGGACACCTGATAAACAGAAGAGAAAGCAGCCATACTGTTTTTAAGCCATCCCTGCATGTGTCGCTCCTTGATGAGCTGCAACCTCTTCTCAAATCCTCAACTGCTTCTGTGGAGAGCCTGCCAGGGCACCTGCAAAGCAAGATGGATACCCTTCGCACTCACCTCGTGCTACTTGGCAGTTCTGCTCCAATCCAGCTCACAACCAGCCCGCCCTTCTCATGCTGCTCTTCAGAGTACAGCTTGGCCCCTCTGAGCCTGTGTGAGACAAAAGTGAAACAAAAAGAAAAGCACAGGCTGAAGCAGCATCCAAAGCCACAGCACAGCTGGGACAGTTACTCTCATCTGCTCCCTTACATCTGCCCCCTCACCTCCCCTCGAGGAAGATGCTTCCATCTGCTCTCTTAGGCCAGCTACAATACCCCTGAAATATAAATAGGATTTTTACTGTATTTTGTGCAGTTAACTAACTGCAATAACAGCTGCACCCCTGAAGTACCTGCTGCATCTGTCCATCGCTCACCTTGCGAAAAGCAGCTCCGGTCAAGTCCCGTGTTGTACACTGTGTTTCACCTTAAACAAATGAAAACAGTCACAAGATAGTCATTCACCTGCCAGCATTAGCACCCATCCCTCAACAACACAAAGGGACCCCATTTACAATATTATCATTTCAAAACAGAAGCCCCAATACCTCAGCACCTCAGAAGTAGATCAAGACAGTCACCGACTTGCCTACCAACTGATGAACAGTTCCAGAAGGAGCTCTTTCCGTGAAAGGTTCCTCCAAAGGTTTACACTCTACTGGGGACAGAATAGTAATAAAAAATAAAAGTTTCAAAACCCCGTATCTGTAAGCTTTCAAGATTCAACAGACCTCCTCAAGCACACTGTTCAAGCACTATACAAACAGCTGCTCACAAGCAGATATACTCTCCCAAATCCACATCTGCCAACTACCAGAGATGACTGTGCCAGCTGCCCTTCAGTACGTGCCCAGAGGCAGACCGGATGTCTTCACCAACACAGTCCCATCAATGTATTAGTACACCCATGCACTGCCACATTAATCACTAACTGCCAGGCAGGACAGCTCCAGACCAAACACATACACACACAGGCACGCCACAAACACTACAAACAAAACACACAACACATGGCGCAAGAAAAAGTGACCCCCAAAAGGAAAGCCCTAGGGCAACAGCAAGTCAGATACAGGTGCTCTGCACCAGACCCTACGAGAGACTCAAATGTCACGACACGCGACTGGAAGCAACTGCCAGAACTGGGATGATGGAGGCCTAAAAAGCCTGCCTTCAAGACAAGAGACCGGAAGGATGGGGAGTGAAAACCCCCTAAGAACACACTTAGGAATTCGATTCCCAAGCAAGAGCTCCTGATGTGGCCCAGATGACTTCTGCAAGAGTGAGGATGGAAACAGACGCGATCTCAAACCGAATATGATGCACAAGACCTGAAACAGATCTGCAGTTCAAGCAGCGACTGCAAGACAAGAAGTGCTCGAATCAGAATCACGATGACAAAACAAGCATTGAGGCCCTTCAGCACCGCTACCAAGTCCCCTGTCTAGTCAGTCCGGTGTAAAAAGTTAGGAGGATATCAAGACCTGAGAAGCACAGAACAGACGTTGTAGAAGCAACACTACAAGACAGACGAACAGAAGGAAACTGTCCTGCCTGGCGCACGCACTCACGCTACAAAATAATCCTGCCTCTTCTATTAGCCTGGTGACCCAGCCACAAGCACCCTGAACGTGACCCAGCCTCAACCACCCTCACAGTGGCACCAAGTATATTCAGCCAGCAGGCACCACGCTGCTCTGGCTCCCAGCTCCCATTAGCCACCCCAGATATGCAAATACCAGGTGCCCCCCAACTTAGCTCTCAGGCTGCTGCATGGTAAAGTTCCTCCGCCTCAAGAAATGCACAGGCACCGTTTGTCATCTTAGTCAACTGAAGGCTCATCATCAGCTGCAAAAACAGAGAAAGAGCATTCACTAGCACGCCGGCCACGATGCCCACCTTCTCCACGATGCTGACTACTGCTGATGCAACATACAGTTCTGCTCACCTCTTCCTCTCCGAATCCAAGCTCCAACAGTGCAGCCAGTATCATCCACACCACCTGGGACAACAAAGGGATTAAATGATAGTTGCATTCAGAACAAATGACCCAATCGTGGTTTCTTGTTGTTGTTGTTTGTGTGTGTGTTTCTTGTATTTTTTTTTTTTTTTTTAAATCTGCTTTAGCTCAACAGCATGCAGAATGCAAACGAGAACTGGGGAGTACCTAGAAGAAACAATCCCCATGCTTTTGCGGCAGCTTTGAATATTAAAAGGACAATACGACCCAGCAAGTAACTGGAACTTTCTTAACTGGAATTAGCTCATACTTTTATTTGCATTGAAAGAAAAATCTAGGAGCAGAACAGATTATACACCAACAAAATTAATTCCATTCCATCCCCAGAAAAAAATCACATACTCTCATCCCCTCCTGTACCTCAGCCGCTTGCCTGCCCCACGTGGCACATGCTTCCATCTCTTCTCCTTACCCACTTATAGCACCTCTAAAAGGCAAACTGGAGTTTTACTCTATTGGACATAGGAAAATAACTGCAGTGACAACCACACCCCAAAAACAACAGTTACCTCTGCTCATCACGCACCAGAGTCACTGCAGAGGCAGCTCGGGTCGAGACGTCCTGCACTGCGCACTGCATTTCAACCTGAACAAAGGAAAGACACAGGCAGAAGATAAACATTCAGCTGCCAGTAGTAGTAGCACCCATCCCTCAACAACATAAGCGACCCCAGCTTTACTTTTACCCTTTCAAAACAGCACTCCACTTGCCTCTGGACCTGCAAATTAGGTCCAAGCTTGAAAGGAGCGGCCAGCATCACCCACGCCACCTGGGAACACAAAAGGACAAAACGACACTGTGCTTGCAAGCACCCACCTGCCACGCTGCTCCTCTATCCCAAACAGTCTCACCTCAGACCCTCACAGGGAAACACCTGAGCGTCTTCACTTCGCTTCGGATAAGGCATGACCAGGCTGGCAACACTCACCTTCCCTCAGAGCTCCATCACACGAGGATATCCCTTCCCTGTCCACGACTGCACACAAAGCACCTGCAGAGACAAGGGAAAAGCACACTCTGAGGCACCTCACAGCCACAGCGTACCTGCTGCAAGACCTCTCTCTTCCCAGCTCCGGTACTTCAGCTGCTCACCACCTCTAACTCAGATTCTTCACTCACAGCACCACAGCAAAATCTGCCCAGGCCACACAACACACACTACACAGGCTACATTGCCTAAGACACACAAGCTGGAAGGTTCCCACCCAACAATCAGTCGCATCACACAGGAAGGCTGCCGTACTCTCCGAGAAACCAAACCTACCAGTCCTGAGGAGCTCCCCACCTCCTCCTGCCAACCACGCTCAGCAAACACACTATCTACTGCTCAGAAAAACAGAAAGTTAAAACATACACACACAAAAAACAACTGAGCTCCACAAATGCCAAAAAGACATGCACACACAGCAGCCTCGGCAGGGGTAATCAAACTTACCCTTTGCAGATGAAAGAGGTGACTCTGATACAACTCTGCTCAGTGTCTTGGCAATGCTGCATCTACCCTGCCAAGCCACATGTAGCATGAAATGCAGCTGGTTTTAGTCCTCTGGAAAATTACAGAAGTAGGTCTATGCATCTAGAGAATAAATTTAGCTCAAAAACAGAAGAGCAACCAACCACCCCAAAAAACAGTGAGCCAGAAACCTCTATTAAACATCCCTCTCCTAAGTGACTTCCAAGCACTTAAAAATTCTAGAAATCTATAAACTCCAGCCTGCCTAGAGAACCCTGCAACTGACTAAAGGAAAAACAAAGCACTTACCCCAAGGAGCAGCCCAGGCAGAAGGAGCTCTCTGATAGCATGCCTGGGGCTCATATACCATTTGGCCCCGCCCAGCACCCAAACCCAATCACCTGGAAAAGGGGAGGGGCAAAGCACAAGGAAGTAGAAAGAAAGGAGCAGCAGCAGCAGCTGTTTTTTATTTTTTTCATTACTATTTTATTTTATTTTAAGATCTGCTTTACTTGAAAACCATGCAGAGAGCAGACAGGTGACCTGTGGTGTTTCTAGAAGCAACAATCCCCATGCTTTTGCTGCAGTTTTTAACATTGAAAGGACGACACGACCAGGCCAGTAACTGGAACTTTTTCAAATAGAATTAAGTCAAGCAGGTTCATCATCACTTGCAAAAACAGAGAACCAGCATTCACTAGCACGCCAGCACTGATACACACCTCTTGGGCAACGCTCACTACTACTGATGCAACATGCTACTGTGCAATACCTCTCTGTTCAAAACTCCTTTACCTCAGCTGCTCAGTAGCTCCACATGACAAATGGGCCCGGGCGGCGCCGCGCCGAAATGGGCCCGGGCGGCGCCGCGCCGAAATGGGCCCGGGCGGACTTATTCTGCAGAGAGGAAGAAGGTGAGCCTGCTCACTCTCCAGGCACTACTGCACTTATGCGGTCAAGAGACATTACCCCACTGTTTCCCAAAAACAACTACCTGGAAACACCTAATAAACATACTTCTAATATGTCAATTCAAGGACATCAAGACTAAAAGGCTGCAAGGTCTAAACACTCGACAGACAGAAAACACACAGGCAAAAGCTCCAGAAATATAACAAACTGTCCCTAAACTTGAAACAGACTACCCCTTACGTGCCCACTGCTGCCATTTTCAGATACACGCTCACACAGGGAGCTTCCATCATACATTTCTCCTAAACCCTGCTGCATCACTTTGACAGCGAGGTTATGACTTTGATAAGATTTGACATAGATTTAAAGGCTCACAGAAAGCCCCGTAATTCTGCAAAAATCAGAAGGGACCCAGAACCACAGAGCAAACACACAAAGTAACATCACCATACTATCCGTAAAACTGCCATAACAACTACTCACCTGAGGAAGAGCTGCGTGCAATACAGGCGCCTACTACTAGATTCCTTTACTATGACAGATCCTACCAGTTTTCACCTCAAAAAGATAGGAGTACCGGTTTCGACTTCAAAATGCATCAGTCCATAGAATCTGACCCACCTAAAGAACCCTCCAAAAGACTGAAGGAAAAACAAAGCACTTATCCAAAAGTGCAGCCCAGGCAGAAGGAGCTCTCTGATGGCATACCTTCAACTCAGTTACCATTAGGTCCCACCTGGAACCTGAAGCCAATCACCTGGGAAAGTGCAGGGGGAAAGCATAAAAAAGCAGAAAGAGGAGCAGCAGCAGCTGTGGTTTTATTAACTTCCTTATAAGGCTTAGCTCAACAGCATGCAGAGTGCAGACAGGAGAACTGGGGTGTTTCTAGAAACAAAAATCCCCATGCTTTTGCTGCAGCTTTGAATACTGAAAGGACAATACTACCACGCAAGTAAATGAAGCTTTTTCAGCCGGATTTAGCGCAGACTTGTATTTACGCAGGAAGAAAACTCTAGGAGCAGAACAGATTATGCGCCAAAGAAGAATTCAATTCCATTCCACTCACAGGAAAAATCACTTACTTCAGTAGGCGATCTGAAAACCAAAAGGCTATGCTCACGGGTCAAAACACACTACAGGACACTGGGGCCAGGCCCTCCACTGCACCAAATTAAAACCCATCCCTACACTCACCAAGGTACAAGCCCAACCCAAACACAGAAACAGCATTTCAGCCTCAACACAGTTTTCAGAACTGCTGGAAATCAAGCTTCATACTCAGCAAGGCGTGCTCAGGCTACACAAGACAGGGCTTTGGGCACCTCCTTGCCTACCAAAGAAGACAGCCATCAGCACCCGCTTTGTTCCGATTCTGAAGACTAACATCACAGCCCACGTTGCCTGGGACACCTGATAAACAGAAGAGAAAGCGGCCATACCGTTTTCAAGCCATCCCTGCACGTGTCGCTCCTTGATGAGCTGCAACCTCTTCTCAAATCCTCAACCGCTTCTGTGGAGAGCCTGCCATGGCACCTGCAAAGCAAGACCCTTCGCACTCACCTCGTGCTACTTGGCTGTTCTGCTCCAATCCAGCTCACAACCAGCCCGCCCTTCTCGTGCTGCTCTTCAGAGTGCAGCTTGGCCCCACTCAGCCTGTGCGAGACACCTGCAAAAGACAAACAAAGGCATAGGCTGAAGCAGCATCCAAAGCCACAGCACAGCTGGGACAGTTACTCTCATCTGCTCCCTTACATCTGCCCCCTCACCTCCCCTCGAGGAAGATGCTTCCATCTGCTCTCTTAGGCCAGCTACAACACCCCTGAAATATAAACAGGATTTTTACTGTATTTTGTTCAGTTAACTAACTGCAATAACAGCTGCACCCCTGAAGTACCTGCTGCATCTGTCCATCGCTCACTTTGCCAAAAGCAGCTCCGGTCAAGTCCCGTGTTGTACACTGTGTTTCACCTTAAACAAATGAAAACAGTCACAAGATAATCATTCAGCTGCCAGCATTAGCACCCATCGCTCAACAACACAAAGGGACCCCATTTACAATATTATCATTTCAAAACAGAAGCCCCCATACCTCAGCACCTCAGAAGTAGATCAAGCCAGTCACCGAGCTGCCTACCGAGTGCTGAACAGTTCCAGAAGGAGCTCTTTCCTGTGACAGGTTCCTCCAAAGGTTTACACTCTACTGGGGACAGCATAGAAATAAAAATAAAAGTTTCAAAACCCCATATCTGTAAGCTTTCAAGATTCGACAGACCTCCTCAAGCACACCGTTCCAGTGCTATGCGAGCAGCTGCTCGCAAGCAGCTCAAATCTCCCACGCCCAACATCTGCCAAACACCACAGAGATGACTGTGCCAGCTGCCCTTCAGTACGTGCCCAGAGGCAGACCGGATGCCTTCGCCAAAACAGTCCAGACAATGTATTAGTACACCCATGCAATGCCATGTTAGCTGTCATCACTAACTGCCAGGCAGGACAGCTCCAGACCAAACACATACACACACAGGCACGCCACAAACACTACAAACAAAACACACAACACATGGCGCAAGAAAAAGTGACCCCCAAAAGGAAAGCCCTAGGGCAACAGCAAGTCAGATACAGGTGCTCTGCACCAGACCCTACCAGAGACTCAAATGTCACGACACGCGACTGGAAGCAACTGCCAGAACTGGGATGATGGAGGCCTAAAAAGCCTGCCTTCAAGACAAGAGACCGGAAGGATGGGGAGTGAAAACCCCCTAAGAACACACTTAGGAATTCGATTCCCAAGCAAGAGCTCCTGATGTGGCCCAGATGACTTCTGCAAGAGTGAGGATGGAAACAGACGCGATCTCAAACCGAATATGATGCACAAGACCTGAAACAGATCTGCAGTTCAAGCAGCGACTGCAAGACAAGAAGTGCTCGAATCAGAATCACGATGACAAAACAAGCATTGAGGCCCTTCAGCACCGCTACCAAGTCCCCTGTCTAGTCAGTCCGGTGTAAAAAGTTAGGAGGATATCAAGACCTGAGAAGCACAGAACAGACATTGTAGAAGCAACACTACAAGACAGACGAACAGAAGGAAACTGTCCTGCCTGGCGCACGCACTCACGCTACAAAATAATCCTGCCTCTTCTATTAGCCTGGTGACCCAGCCACAAGCACCCTGAACGTGACCCAGCCTCAACCACCCTCACAGTGGCACCAAGTATATTCAGCCAGCAGGCACCACGCTGCTCTGGCTCCCAGCTCCCATTAGCCACCCCAGATATGCAAATACCAGGCGCCCCCCAACTTAGCTCTCAGGCTGCTGCATGGTAAAGTTCCTCCGCCTCAAGAAATGCACAGGCACCGTTTGTCATCTTAGTCAACTGAAGGCTCATCATCAGCTGCAAAAACAGAGAAAGAGCATTCACTAGCACGCCGGCCACGATGCCCACCTTCTCCACGATGCTGACTACTGCTGATGCAACATACAGTTCTGCTCACCTCTTCCTCTCCGAATCCAAGCTCCAACAGTGCAGCCAGTATCATCCACACCACCTGGGAAAACAAAGGGATTAAATGTTCGTTGCATTCAGAACAAGTCTACCAATGGTGTTTTATTTTGTTCTTCATTTGTGTGTGTGTGTTTGGTTTTTTTTTTTTTGTTTACCTGTTTCTTTTTTTTGGGGGGGATCTGCTTTAGCTCAACAGAATGCAGAGTGCAGATGAGACCTGAGGTGTTTCTAAAAGCAACAATCCCCATGCTTTCGCTGAAGCTTTGAATATTAAAAGGACAATACAACCCAGCGAGTAACTGAAACTTTCTTAACTGGAATTAGCTCAAATTTTATTATTTTTTTTAAACTTAGAAAGAAAAATCCAAGAGCAGAACAGATTATACACCAACAAAATCAATTCCATTCCATCCCCAGAAAAAAATCACATACTCTCATCCCCTCCTGTACCTCAGCCGCTTGCCTGCCCCACGTGGCACATGCTTCCATCTCTTCTCCTTACCCACTTATAGCACCTCTAAAAGGCAAACTGGAGTTTTACTCTATTGGATGTAGGAAAATAACTGCAGTGACAACCACACCCCAAAAACAACAGTTACCTCTGCTCATCACACACCAGAGTCACTGCAGAGGCAGCTTGGGTCAAGACGTCCTGCACTGCGCACTGCACGCTGCATTTCAGCCTGAACAAGGGAAAGACACAGGCAGAAGATAAACATTCAGCTGCCAGCAGTAGCACCCATCCCTCAAAAACATAAGCGACCCCAGCTTTACTTTTACCCTTTCAAAACAGCACTCCACTTGCCTCTGGACCTGCAAATTAGGTCCAAGCTTGAAAGGAGCGGCCAGCATCACCCACGCCACCTGGGAACACAAAAGGATACAATGACCGCGGTGCTTGCAAGCACCCACCTGCCACACTGCTCCTCTATCCCAATCAGCCTCACCTCGGACCCTCACAGGGAAACACCTGAGCGTCTTCCCTTTGCTTCGGATAAGGCATGACCAGGCTGACACCACTCACCTTCCCTCAGAGCTTCCTGACATGAAGATTTCCCTTCCCTCTCCACAACTGCACAAAGCACCTGCAGAGACAAGAGAAATGCACACTCTGAGGCACCTCACAGCCACAGCGTACCTGCTGCAAGACCTCTCTCTTCCCAGCTCCGGTACTTCAGCTGCTCACCAGCTCTGAGATTGTTCACTCACAACACCACAGCAAGCTGCACCCGGGCCACACAACACACACTACACAAGCTACATTGCTTAAGACATATGAGCTGGAACGTTCCCACCCAACAATCAGTCGCATCACACAGGAAGGATGCCGCACACTCCTAGAAACCAAACCTACCAGTCCTGAGCAGCTCCCCACCTCCTCCTGCCAACCACGCTCAGCACACACACTATTTACTGCTCAGAAAAACAGAAAGTTAAAACATACACACAAAAAAAAACAACCGAGCTCCACAAATGCCAAAAAGACATGCACACACAGCAGCCTCGGCAGGGGTAGTCGCAGACTTACCCTTTGCAGATGAAAGAGGTGACTCTGATACAACTCTGCTCAGTGTCTTGGTAACGCCGCATCTACGCTGCCAAGCCACAGGTACCATGCAATCAAGCTGGTTTTAGTCCTCTGGAGAGTTACACAAGTGGGTTTATACATCTAGAGATTAAAACATAGCTCAAAAACAGAAGAGTATCCCACCATCCCAAAAAAAACAGTGAGCCAGCAGCCCCTACTAAACATCCCGCTACTGAGTGAATTCCAAGCACTTAAAATCCAGAAATCCATAGGCTCCAGTCTGCCTAGAGAACCCTGCAACTGACTGAAGGAAAACCAAAGCACTTACCCCAAAGAGCAGCCCAAGCACAAGGAGCTCTCTGATAGCATGCCTGGGGCTCATATAGCATTCAGCCCCGCCCAGCACCCAAACCCAATCACCTGGGAAAGGGGAGGGGCAAAGCACAAGGAAGTAGGAAGAGAGCAAAAGAAGCAGCTGTGTTTATTTTTTTTTCCTTTGTTTTTTAAAATCTGGTTTATCTCAAAAACATTCCAAGAGCAGACAAGAGACCTGTGGTGTTTCTAGAAGCAAAACTCCCCTTTTGCTTTTGCTGCAGCTTTTAATGTTGAACTGATAATGTCACCAAGCAAGTAACTGAAACTTCTTCAACTGGAATTAGTTTACACACGCTCACCGTCATCTGCAAACACAGAGAACCAGCATTCACTAGCCCTAACCCTAACCCCAACCCTCACCCTAAGCTCTAACCCTAGCCCCAGCCCTAGTCCCCGAGAACTGCATTTCCCGGTATGCTCTGGGCACCCAACATGGCCTCCCGGACGTCCGGAGTCCCAGAACTACATTTCCCGGCACGCTCTGGGCACTCAACGCAGCCTACTGGAAGCCTTGTGCCGGAAAACTACACCTACCAGCATTCCCTGGGCAGCCGGCACGGCCAATCAGAGGCCGAGTTGTCGAGAACTCCATTTAACAGCACTCCCTGTAACCCTAGCCCTTACTGCCCTTACACAAAAAAGCCGCAAGCCCTAACCCTAAAAATCCTCGAAACCCCTACAGACCTAAGCCAAACTATCCACCACACTAAACCCCTGAAGTCCTATGCCTAAAAGCCCTAACCCAAACACTTAAGACGCTCAAATCCCACACCCACAAAATTAAGATGCTCAAATCCCAAACCCCAAAAAATAGGACGCTCAAATCCCAAACCCCCTTCCGAAAAAGAAAATAAGAAAAATAAATCAAACAAAACAAAAACAACAAAAGGGGTAGACCTGGTGGCATCTGCCCTATAACCCTGCAAAAATCATGAGGGACATAGAACAACAAAGCAAACACACAAAATAACATTGACATCCTATCCATAAAAGTGCTATAACAATTAATCACCTCCAAAGAGCTTCATGCAATAAATGCACGTACTACTAGATTGGTTTCCTCTAAAATATCGTACAAGACTCTGACCCACGAAAAGAACCCTGCATGTAGCTAACAGAAGAATAAACAAAGCACCGACCCCAAAGAGCAGCCCACGCAGAAGGAGCTCTCTGATAGAACACCTAGGGCTCGTATAACATTTCGCCCCGCCCAGCACCCAAACCCAATCACCTGGGAAAGAGGAGGGGGCAAAGCACAAGAAAGAGAGCAGGAGCAGCAGCTGTGTTCTTTTATTTATTTTTTTATTTATTTGTCACCTATCCCTAGTTTACAGCATGCGGAGTGCAGACAAAAGAACTGCGGTGTTTCTAGAAGCAAAATTTACCGTATTTTTGCCTCAGCTTTGAACATAGAAAGGACAATACAACCAAGAAAGTAAATGAAATATTTTCAACGGGAATTAGCACGAACCTTTCATTTACATATGAAGAAAAATCTAGGAGCGTAGGAAATTACACATCAAAAAAAAAAAAAGACGTAATAAGCAACGCGCGTGCACGGCCCCTGGCCGCCTGCAGTACTAGTTTTCCACCAGCAGGTGGCGGCAGAGGGGCGCCCTCGGGCGTCACCGGGCATGAGCTCCCCTCGGCCGCCTGCAGTACCCCTTTTCCACCAGCAGGTGGCGGCAGAGGGGCGCCCTCGGGCGGCACCGGGCATGAGCTCCCCTCGGCCGCCTGCAGTACTCGTTTTCCACCAGCAGGTGGCGGCAGAGGGGCGCCCTTGGGCGTCACCGGGCATGAGCTCCCCTCGGCCGCCTGCAGTACTCGTTTTCCACCAGCAGGGGGCGGCCTAACCCTAACCCTAACCTAACCCGAACCCCAACTCCAACCCCAACCCTAACCCTAATGGCGTCCCCCCGGCAACCGCACCCCGCACACTTGGTTCCCCCCTCATTTTAGTTCCCCCCGGTGCGCCCCACAAAAGTGTCCCCCCAGAACCCGCACCCCGCACACTTGGTTCCCCCCTCCTTTTGGTTCCCCCTGGTGCGCCCCGCAAATTTGTCCACCCGGAACCCGAACCCCGCACACTTGGTTCCCCCCTCATTTTGGTTCCCCCCCCGGTGCGCCCCGCAAATGTGTCCCACCGGAACCCGAACCCCGCACACTTCGTTCCCCCCTCACTTTGGTTCCCCCCCCGGTGCGCCTGGCAAGTGTGTCCCCCCGGAACCCGCACCCCGCACACTTGGTTCCCCCCTCATTTTGGTTCCCCCCCCCCTTGGGGTCCCCCCAAGCCCCATTGACCCCCCCCCTTGGTGCCACACCCCCCGTCCTACCCGTGCCCGCAGCAGCCGCTCGCGCTCCGCCAGCGCCTCCCGCACCCGACGCTGCATCTCGACCAGGTGGAGGCAGGCGCTGGGGGGGGGGAATAAATTGGGGGGGGGTCTGGGGGCGCATTTAGGTGGCGGAGGGGACTGGTTCTCACCTGTAGAACTCGGCGTCGAGCCCCCCCGGGGGCAGCTGCAGGGCCAGGATGCCTGGGGGGGTGCGGGGGGGACATGTTAGCACCGGGCATGAGCTCCCCTCGGCCGCCTGCAGTACCCCTTTTCCACCAGCAGGTGGCGGCAGAGGGGCGCCTTCGGGCGTCACCGGGCATGAGCTCCCCTCGGCTGCCTGCAGTACCCCTTTTCCACCAGCAGGTGGCGGCAGAGGGGCGCCCTCGGGCGGCACCGGGCATGAGCTCCCCTCGGCCGCCTGCAGTACCACTTTTCCACCAGCAGGTGGCGGCAGAGGGGTGCCCTCGGGCGTCACCGGGCATGAGCTCCCCTCGGCCGCCTGCAGTACCCCTTTTCCACCAGCAGGTGGCGGTAGAGGGGCGCCCTCGGGCGTCACCGGGCATGAGCTCCCCCCGGCCCCCTGCAGTACCCCTTTTCCACCAGCAGGGGGCGGCCTAACCCTAACCCTAACCTAACCCGAACCCCAACTCCAACCCCAACCCTAACCCTAATGGCGTCCCCCCGGCAACCGCACCCCGCACACTTCGTTCCCCCCTCACTTTGGTTCCCCCCCCCGGTGCGCCTGGCAAGTGTGTCCCCCCGGAACCCGCACCCCGCACACTTGGTTCCCCCCTCATTTTGGTTCCCCCCCCCCTTGGGGTCCCCCCAAGCCCCATGGACCCCCCCCCCTTGGTGCCACACCCCCCGTCCTACCCGTGCCCGCAGCAGCCGCTCGCGCTCCGCCAGCGCCTCCCGCACCCGACGCTGCATCTCGACCAGGTGGAGGCAGGCGCTCGGGGCGGGGAATAAATTGGGGGGGGTCTGGGGGCGCATTTAGGGGGCGGAGGGGACTGGTTCTCACCTGTAGAACTCGGCGTCGAGCCCCCCCGGGGGCACCTGCAGGGCCAGGATGCCTGGGGGGGTGCGGGGGGGACATGTTAGCACCGGGCATGAGCTCCCCTCGGCCGCCTGCAGTACCCCTTTTCCACCAGTAGGTGGCGGCAGAGGGGCGCCCTCGGGCGGCACCGGGCATGAGCTCCCCTCGGCCGCCTGCAGTACCCCTTTTCCACCAGCAGGTGGCGGCAGAGGGGCGCCCTCTGGCGTCACCAGGCATGAGCTCCCCTCGGCCGCCTGCAGTACTCGTTTTCCACCAGCAGGTGGCGGCAGAGGGGCGCCCTCGGGCGGCACCGGGCATGAGCTCCCCTCGGCCGCCTGCAGTACCCCTTTTCCACCAGCAGGTGGCGGCAGAGGGGCTCCCTCGGGCGGCACCGGGCATGAGCTCCCCTCGGCCGCCTGCAGTAACCCTTTTCCACCAGCAGGTGGCGGCAGAGGGGCGCCCTCGGGCGGCACCGGGCATGAGCTCCCCTCGGCCGCCTGCAGTACCCCTTTTCCACCAGCAGGTGGCGGCAGAGGGGCGCCCTCGGGCGTCACCGGGCATGAGCTACCCTCGGCCGCCTGCAGTAACCCTTTTCCACCAGCAGGTGGCGGCAGAGGGGCGCCCTCGGGCAGCACCGGGCATGAGCTCCCCTCGGCCGCCTGCAGTACTCGTTTTCCACCAGCAGGTGGCGGCAGAGGGGCGCCTTCGGGCGTCACCGGGCATGAGCTCCCCTCGGCCGCCTGCAGTAACCCTTTTCCACCAGCAGGTGGCGGCAGAGGGGCGCCCTCGGGCGGCACCGGGCGTGAGCTCCCCTCGGCCGCCTGCAGTACTCGTTTTCCACCAGCAGGTGGCGGCAGAGGGGCGCCTTCGGGCGTCACCGGGCATGAGCTCCCCCAGGCCGCCTGCAGTACCCCTTTTCCACCAGCAGGGGGCGGCCTAACCCTAACCCTAACCTAACCCGAACCCCAACTCCAACCCCAACCCTAACCCTAATGGCGTCCCCCCGGCAACCGCACCCCGCACACTTGGTTCCCCCCTCATTTTAGTTCCCCCCGGTGCGCCCCACAAAAGTGTCCCCCCAGAACCCGCACCCCGCACACTTGGTTCCCCCCTCCTTTTGGTTCCCCCTGGTGCGCCCCACAAAAGTGTCCCCCCAGAACCCGCACCCCGCACACTTGGTTCCCCCCTCCTTTTGGTTCCCCCTGGTGCGCCCCGCAAATGTGTCCCCCCGGAACCCGAACCCCGCACACTTGGTTCCCCCCTCACTTTGGTTCCCCCCCCCCGGTGCGCCTGGCAAGTATGTCCCCCCAGAACCCGCACCCCGCACACTTGGTTCCCCCCTCATTTTGGTTCCCCCCCCCCTTGGGGTCCCCCCAAGCCCCATGGACCCCCCCCCCTTGGTGCCCCACCCCCCGTCCTACCCGTGCCCGCAGCAGCCGCTCGCGCTCCGCCAGCGCCTCCCGCACCCGACGCTGCATCTCGACCAGGTGGAGGCAGGCGCTGGGGGGGGGGAATAAATTGGGGGGGGTCTGGGGGCGCATTTAGGGGGCGGAGGGGACTGGTTCTCACCGGTAGAACTCGGCGTCGAGCCCCCCCGGGGGCAGCTGCAGGGCCAGGATGCCTGGGGGTGTGCGGGGGGGACATGTTAGCACCGGGCATGAGCTCCCCTCGGCCGCCTGCAGTACCCCTTTTCCACCAGCAGGTGGCGGCAGAGGGGCGCCCTCTGGCGTCACCAGGCATGAGCTCCCCTCGGCCGCCTGCAGTACTCGTTTTCCACCAGCAGGTGGCGGCAGAGGGGCGCCCTCGGGCGGCACCGGGCATGAGCTCCCCCCGGCCGCCTGCAGTACTGGTTTTCCACCTGCAGGTGGCGGCAGAGGGGCGCCCTCGGGCGTCACCGGGCATGAGCTCCCCTCGGCCGCCGTCAGTACCCCTTTTCCACCAGCAGGTGGCGGCAGAGGGGCGCCTTCGGGCGTCACCGGGCATGAGCTCCCCTCGGCCGCCTGCAGTACTCGTTTTCCACCAGCAGGTGGAGGCAGAGGGGCGCCCTCGGGCGTCACCGGGCATGAGCTCCCCTCGGCCGCCTGCAGTACCCCTTTTCCACCAGCAGGTGGCGGCAGAGGGGCGCCCTCGGGCGTCACCGGGCATGAGCTCCCCTCGGCCGCCTGCAGTACCCCTTTTCCACCAGCAGGTGGCGGCAGAGGGGCGCCCTCGGGCGGCACCGGGCATGAGCTCCCCTCGGCCGCCTGCAGTACCTCTTTTCCACCAGCAGGTGGCGGCAGAGGGGCGCCCTCGGGCGTCACCGGGCATGAGCTCCCCTCGGCCGCCTGGAGGACCCCTTTTCCACCAGCAGGTGGCGGCAGAGGGGCGCCTTCGGGCGTCACCGGGCATGAGCTCCCCTCGGCCGCCTGCAGTACCCCTTTTCCACCAGCAGGTGGCGGCAGAGGGGCGCCCTCGGGCGTCACCGGGCATGAGCTCCCCTCGGCCGCCTGCAGTACTCCTTTTCCACCAGCAGGTGGCGGCAGAGGGGCGCCCTCGGGCGTCACCGGGCATGAGCTCCCCCCGGCCGCCTGCAGTACCCCTTTTCCACCAGCAGGGGGCGGCCTAACCCTAACCCTAACCTAACCCGAACCCCAACTCCAACCCCAACCCTAACCCTAATGGCGTCCCCCCGGCAACCGCACCCCGCACACTTGGTTCCCCCCTCACTTTGGTTCCCCCCCCCGGTGCGCCTGGCAAGTGTGTCCCCCCAGAACCCGCACCCCGCACACTTGGTTCCCCCCTCCTTTTGGTTCCCCCCCCCCTTGGGGTCCCCCCAAGCCCCATGGACCCCCCCCCCTTGGTGCCCCACCCCCCGTCCTACCCGTGCCCGCAGCAGCCGCTCGCGCTCCGCCAGCGCCTCCCGCACCCGACGCTGCATCTCGACCAGGTGGAGGCAGGCGCTGGGGGGGGGGAATAAATTGGGGGGGGTCTGGGGGCGCATTTAGGGGGCGGAGGGGCCTGGTTCTCACCTGTAGAACTCGGCGTCGAGCCCCCCCGGGGGCACCTGCAGGGCCAGGATGCCTGGGGGTGTGCGGGGGGGACATGTTAGCACCGGGCATGAGCTCCCCTCGGCCGCCTGCAGTACCCCTTTTCCACCAGCAGGTGGCGGCAGAGGGGCGCCCTCGGGCGGCACCGGGCATGAGCTCCCCTCGGCCGCCTGCAGTACCCCTTTTCCACCAGCAGGTGGCGGCAGAGGGGCGCCCTCGGGCGGCACCGGGCATGAGCTCCCCTCGGCCGCCTGCAGTACCCCTTTTCCACCAGCAGGTGGCGGCAGAGGGGCGCCCTCGGGCGGCACCGGGCATGAGCTCCCCTCGGCCGCCTGCAGTACTCGTTTTCCACCAGCAGGTGGCGGCAGAGGGGCGCCCTCGGGCGTCACCGGGCATGAGCTCCCCTCGGCCACCTGCAGTACCCATTTTCCACCAGCAGGTGGCGGCAGAGGGGCGCCCTCGGGCGTCACCGGGCATGAGCTCCCCTCGGCCGCCTGCAGTGCTCGTTTTCCACCAGCAGGTGGCGGCAGAGGGGCGCCCTCGGGCGTCACCGGGCATGAGCTCCCCTCGGCCGCCTGCAGTACCACTTTTCCACCAGCAGGTGGCGGCAGAGGGGCGCCCTCGGGCGTCACCGGGCATGAGCTCCCCTCGGCCGCCTGCAGTACTCGTTTTCCACCAGCAGGTGGCGGCAGAGGGGCGCCCTCGGGCGTCTCCGGGCATGAGCTCCCCTCGGCCGCCTGCAGTACCCCTTTTCCACCAGCAGGGGGCAGCCTAACCCTAACCCTAACCTAACCCGAACCCCAACTCCAACCCTAACCCTAACCCTAATTGCGTCCCCCCGGCAACCGCACCCCGCACACTTGGTTCCCCCCTCATTTTAGTTCCCCCCGGTGCGCCCTACAAAAGTGTCCCCCCAGAACCCGCACCCCGCACACTTGGTTCCCCCCTCCTTTTGGTTCCCCCTGGTGCGCCCCGCAAATGTGTCCCCCCGGAACCCGAACCCCGCACACTTGGTTCCCCCCTCACTTTGGTTCCCCCCCCCGTGCGCCTGGCAAGTGTGTCCCCCCGGAACCCGCACCCCGCACACTTGTTTCCCCCCTCACTTTGGTTCCCCCCCCGGTGCGCCTGGCAAGTGTGTCCCCCCGGAACCCGCACCCCGCACACTTGGTTCCCCCCTCATTTTGGTTCCCCCCCCCTTGCGGTCCCCCCAAGCCCATTGGACCCCCCCCCCTTGGTGCCCCACCCCCCGTCCTACCCGTGCCCGCAGCAGCCGCTCGCGCTCCGCCAGCGCCTCCCGCACCCGACGCTGCATCTCGGCCAGTTGGAAGCAGGTGCTGGGGGGGGGGAATAAATTGGGGGGGGGTCTAGGGGCGCATTTAAGGGGCGGAGGGGACTGGTTCTCACCTGTAGAACTCGGCGTCGAGCCCCCCCGGGGGCACCTGCAGGGCCAGGATGCCTGTGGGGGTGCGAGGGGGACATGTAAGCACCGGGCATGAGCTCCCCTCGGCCGCCTGCTGTACCCCTTTTCCACCAGCAGGTGGCGGCAGAGGGGCGCCCTCGGGCGGCACCGGGCATGAGCTCCCCTCGGCCGCCTGCAGTACCCCTTTTCCACCAGCAGGTGGCGGCAGAGGGGCGCCCTCGGGCGGCACCGGGCATGAGCTCCCCTCGGCCGCCTGCAGTACCCCTTTTCCACCAGCAGGTGGCGGCAGAGGGGCGCCCTCGGGCGGCACCGGGCATGAGCTCCCCTCGGCCGCCTGCAGTACCCCTTTTCCACCAGCAGGTGGCGGCAGAGGGGCGCCCTCGGGCGGCACCGGGCATGAGCTCCCCTCGGCCGCCTGCAGTACCCCTTTTCCACCAGCAGGTGGCGGTAGAGGGGCGCCTTCGGGCGTCACCGGGCATGAGCTCCCCTCGGCCGCCTGCAGTACTCGTTTTCCACCAGCAGGTGGCGGCAGAGGGGCGCCCTCGGGCGTCACCGGGCATGAGCTCCCCTCGGCCGCCTGCAGTACTCGTTTTCCACCAGCAGGTGGCGGCAGAGGGGCGCCCTCGGGCGTCACCGGGCATGAGCTCCCCCCGGCCGCCTGCAGTACCCCTTTTCCACCAGCAGGGGGCGGCCTAACCCTAACCCTAACCTAACCCGAACCCCAACTCCAACCCCAACCCTAACCCTAATGGCGTCCCCCCGGCAACCGCACCCCGCACACTTGGTTCCCCCCTCACTTTGGTTCCCCCCCCCCGGTGCGCCTGGCAAGTGTGTCCCCCCGGAACCCGCACCCCGCACACTTGGTTCCCCCCTCATTTTGGTTCCCCCCCCCCTTGGGGTCCCCCAAGCCCCATGGACCACCCCCCCTTGGTGCCCCACCCCCCGTCCTACCCGTGCCCGCAGCAGCCGCTCGCGCTCCGCCAGCGCCTCCCGCACCCGACGCTGCATCTCGACCAGGTGGAGGCAGGCGCTGGGGGGGGAGAATAAATTGGGGGGGGTCTGGGGGCGCATTTAGGGGGCGGAGGGGACTGGTTCTCACCTGTAGAACTCGGCGTCGAGCACCCCCGGGGGCACCTGCAGGGCCAGGATGCCTGGGGGTGTGCGGGGGGGACATGTTAGCACCGGGCATGAGCTCCCCTCGGCCGCCTGCAGTACCCCTTTTCCACCAGCAGGTGGCGGCAGAGGGGCGCCCTCGGGCGGCACCGGGCATGAGCTCCCCTCGGCCGCCTGCAGTACCCCTTTTCCACCAGCAGGTGGCGGCAGAGGGGCGCCCTCGGGCGGCACCGGGCATGAGCTCCCCTCGGCCGCCTGCAGTACCCCTTTTCCACCAGCAGGTGGCGGCAGAGGGGCGCCTTCGGGCGTCACCGGGCATGAGCTCCCCTCGGCCGCCTGCAGTGCTCGTTTTCCACCAGCAGGTGGCGGCAGAGGGGCGCCCTCGGGCGTCACCGGGCATGAGCTCCCCTCGGCCGCCTGCAGTACTCGTTTTCCACCAGCAGGTGGCGGCAGAGGGGCGCCCTCAACCGTCACCGGGCATGAGCTCCCCTCGGCCACCTGCAGTACCCCTTTTCCACCAGCAGGTGGCGGCAGAGGGGCGCCTTCGGGCGTCACCGGGCATGAGCTCCCCTCGGCCGCCTGCAGTACTCCTTTTCCACCAGCAGGTGGCGGCAGAGGGGCGCCCTCGGGCGTCACCGGGCATGAGCTCCCCTCGGCCGCCTGCAGTACCCCTTTTCCACCAGCAGGTGGCGGCAGAGGAGCGCCTTCGGGCGGCACCGGGCATGAGCTCCCCTCGGCCGCCTGCAGTACCCCTTTTCCACCAGCAGGTGGCGGCAGAGGGGCGCCCTCGGGCGGCACCGGGCATGAGCTCCCCTCGGCCGCCTGCAGTACTCGTTTTCCACCAGCAGGTGGCGGCAGAGGGGCGCCCTCGGGCGTCACCGGGCATGAGCTCCCCTCGGCCACCTGCAGTACCCATTTTCCACCAGCAGGTGGCGGCAGAGGGGCGCCCTCGGGCGTCACCGGGCATGAGCTCCCCTCGGCCGCCTGCAGTGCTCGTTTTCCACCAGCAGGTGGCGGCAGAGGGGCGCCCTCGGGCGTCACCGGGCATGAGCTCCCCTCGGCCGCCTGCAGTACCACTTTTCCACCAGCAGGTGGCGGCAGAGGGGCGCCCTCGGGCGTCACCGGGCATGAGCTCCCCTCGGCCGCCTGCAGTACTCGTTTTCCACCAGCAGGTGGCGGCAGAGGGGCGCCCTCGGGCGTCTCCGGGCATGAGCTCCCCCCGGCCGCCTGCAGTACCCCTTTTCCACCAGCAGGGGGCAGCCTAACCCTAACCCTAACCTAACCCGAACCCCAACTCCAACCCTAACCCTAACCCTAATTGCGTCCCCCCGGCAACCGCACCCCGCACACTTGGTTCCCCCCTCATTTTAGTTCCCCCCGGTGCGCCCTACAAAAGTGTCCCCCCAGAACCCGCACCCCGCACACTTGGTTCCCCCCTCCTTTTGGTTCCCCCTGGTGCGCCCCGCAAATGTGTCCCCCCGGAACCCGAACCCCGCACACTTGGTTCCCCCCTCACTTTGGTTCCCCCCCCCGTGCGCCTGGCAAGTGTGTCCCCCCGGAACCCGCACCCCGCACACTTGGTTCCCCCCTCACTTTGGTTCCCCCCCCCGGTGCGCCTGGCAAGTGTGTCCCCCCGGAACCCGCACCCCGCACACTTGGTTCCCCCCTCATTTTGGTTCCCCCCCCCCTTGGGGTCCCCCAAGCCCCATGGACCCCCCCCCCTTGGTGCCCCACCCCCCGTCCTACCCGTGCCCGCAGCAGCCGCTCGCGCTCCGCCAGCGCCTCCCGCACCCGACGCTGCATCTCGACCAGGTGGAGGCAGGCGCTGGGGCAGGGGAATAAATTGGGGGGGGTCTGGGGGCGCATTTAGGGGGCGGAGGGGACTGGTTCTCACCTGTAGAACTCGGCGTCGAGCACCCCCGGGGGCAGCTGCAGGGCCAGGATGCCTGGGGGCGTGCGGGGGGGACATGTTAGCACCGGGCATGAGCTCCCCTCGGCCGCCTGCAGTACCCCTTTTCCACCAGCAGGTGGCGGCAGAGGGGCGCCCTCGGGCGGCACCGGGCATGAGCTCCCCTCGGCCGCCTGCAGTACCCCTTTTCCACCAGCAGGTGGCGGCAGAGGGGCGCCCTCGGGCGGCACCGGGCATGAGCTCCCCTCGGCCGCCTGCAGTACCCCTTTTCCACCAGCAGGTGGCGGCAGAGGGGCGCCCTCGGGCGGCACCGGGCATGAGCTCCCCTCGGCCGCCTGCAGTACCCCTTTTCCACCAGCAGGTGGCGGCAGAGGGGCGCCCTCGGGCGTCACCGGGCATGAGCTCCCCTCGGCCGCCTGCAGTACCCCTTTTCCACCAGCAGGTGGCGGCAGAGGGGCGCCTTCGGGCGTCACCGGGCATGAGCTCCCCTCGGCCGCCTGCAGTACTCGTTTTCCACCAGCAGGTGGCGGCAGAGGGGCGCCCTCGGGCGTCACCGGGCATGAGCTCCCCCCGGCCGCCTGCAGTACCCCTTTTCCACCAGCAGGGGGCGGCCTAACCCTAACCCTAACCTAACCCGAACCCCAACTCCAATCCCAACCCTAACCCTAATGGCGTCCCCCCGGCAACCGCACCCCGCACACTTTGTTCCCCCCTCACTTTGGTTCCCCCCCCCGGTGCGCCTGGCAAGTGTGTCCCCCCGGAACCCGCACCCCGCACACTTGGTTCCCCCCTCATTTTGGTTCCCCCCCCCCTTGGCGTCCCCCAAGCCCCATGGACCCCCCCCCCCTTGGTGCCCCACCCCCCGTCCTACCCGTGCCCGCAGCAGCCGCTCGCGCTCCGCCAGCGCCTCCCACACCCGACGCTGCATCTCGACCAGGTGGAGGCAGGCGCTGGGGGGGGAGAATAAATTGGGGGGGGTCTGGGGGCGCATTTAGGGGGCGGAGGGGACTGGTTCTCACCTGTAGAACTCGGCGTCGAGCACCCCCGGGGGCACCTGCAGGGCCAGGATGCCTGGGGGGGTGCGGGGGGGGCCATGTTTGCACCGGGCATGAGCTCCCCTCGGCCGCCTGCAGTACCCCTTTTCCACCAGCAGGTGGCGGCAGAGGGGCGCCCTCGGGCGGCACCGGGCATGAGCTCCCCTCGGCCGCCTGCAGTACCCCTTTTCCACCAGCAGGTGGCGGCAGAGGGGCGCCCTCGGGCGGCACCGGGCATGAGCTCCCCTCGGCCGCCTGCTGTACCCCTTTTCCACCAGCAGGTGGCGGCAGAGGGGCGCCCTCGGGCGGCACCGGGCATGAGCTCCCCTCGGCCGCCTGCAGTACCCCTTTTCCACCAGCAGGTGGCGGCAGAGGGGCGCCCTCGGGCGGCACCGGGCATGAGCTCCCCTCGGCCGCCTGCAGTACTCGTTTTCCACCAGCAGGTGGCGGCAGAGGGGTGACCTCGGGCGTCTCCTTGCATGAGCTCCCCCCGGCCGCCTGCAGTACCCCTTTTCCACCAGCAGGGGGCGGCCTAACCCTAACCCTAACCTAACCTGAACCCCAACTCCAACCCTAACCCTAACCCTAATTGCGTCCCCCCGGCAACCGCACCCCGTACACTTGGTTCCCCCCTCATTTTAGTTCCCCCCGGTGCGCCCTACAAAAGTGTCCCCCCGGAACCCGAACCCCGCACACTTGGTTCCCCCCTCATTTTGGTTCCCCCCCGGTGCTCCCCGCAAATGTGTCCCCCCGGAACCCGAACCCCGCACACTTGGTTCCCCCCTCACTTTGGTTCCCCCCCCGGTGCGCCTGGCAAGTGTGTCCCCCCGGAACCCACACCCCGCACACTTGGTTCCCCCCTCATTTTGGTTCCCCCCCCCTTGCGGTCCCCCCAAGCCCATTGGACCCCCCCCCCTTGGTGCCCCACCCCCCGTCCTACCCGTGCCCGCAGCAGCCGCTCGCGCTCCGCCAGCGCCTCCCGCACCCGACGCTGCATCTCGGCCAGTTGGAAGCAGGCGCTGGGGGGGGGGAATAAATTGGGGGGGGTCTAGGGGCGCATTTAAGGGGCGGAGGGGACTGGTTCTCACCTGTAGAACTCGGCGTCGAGCCCCCCCGGGGGCAGCTGCAGGGCCAGGATGCCTGTGGGGGTGCGAGGGGGACATGTAAGCACCGGGCATGAGCTCCCCTCGGCCGCCTGCTGTACCCCTTTTCCACCAGCAGGTGGCGGCAGAGGGGCGCCCTCGGGCGGCACCGGGCATGAGCTCCCCTCGGCCGCCTGCAGTACTCGTTTTCCACCAGCAGGTGGCGGCAGAGGGGCGCCCTCGGGCGTCACCGGGCATGAGCTCCCCTCGGCCGCCTGCAGTACCCCTTTTCCACCAGCAGGTGGCGGCAGAGGGGCGCCCTCGGGCGGCACCGGGCATGAGCTCCCCTCGGCCGCCTGCAGTACCCCTTTTCCACCAGCAGGTGGCGGCAGAGGGGCGCCCTCGGGCGTCACCGGGCATGAGATCCCCTCGGCCGCCTGCTGTACCCCTTTTCCACCAGCAGGTGGCGGCAGAGGGGCGCCCTCGGGCGGCACCGGGCATGAGCTCCCCTCGGCCGCCTGCAGAACTCGTTTTCCACCAGCAGGTGGCGGCAGAGGGGCGCCCTCTGGCGTCACCAGGCATGAGCTCCCCTCGGCCGCCTGCAGTACTCGTTTTCCACCAGCAGGTGGCGGCAGAGGGGCGCCCTCGGGCGTCACCGGGCATGAGCTCCCCTCGGCCGCCTGCAGTACCCCTTTTCCACCAGCAGGTGGCGGCAGAGGGGCGCCCTCGTGCGGCACCGGGCATGAGCTCCCCTCGGCCGCCTGCAGTACCCCTTTTCCACCAGCAGGTGGCGGCAGAGGGGCGCCTTCGGGCGTCACCGGGCATGAGCTCCCCTCGGCCGCGTGCAGTACTCGTTTTCCACCAGCAGGTGGCGGCAGAAAGGCGCCCTCGGGCAGCACCGGTCATGAGCTCCCCTCGGCCGCCTGCAGTACCCCTTTTCCACCAGCAGGTGGCGGCAGAAGGGCGCCCTCGGGCGTCACCGGGCATGAGCTTCCCTCGGCCGCCTGCAGTACCACTTTTCCACCAGCAGGTGGCGGCAGAGGGGCGCCCTCGGGCGTCACCGGGCATGAGCTCCCCTCGGCCGCCTGCAGTACCCCTTTTCCACCAGCAGGTGGCGGCAGAGGGGCGCCCTCGGGCGTCACCGGGCATGAGCTCCCCTCGGCCGCCTGCAGTACTCGTTTTCCACCAGCAGGTGGCGGCAGAGGGGCGCCTTCGGGCAGCACCGGGCATGAGCTCCCCTCGGCCGCCTGCAGTACCCCTTTTCCACCAGCAGGTGGCGGCAGAGGGGCGCCCTCGGGCGTCACCGGGCATGAGCTCCCCTCGGCCGCCTGCAGTACCACTTTTCCACCAGCAGGTGGCGGCAGAGGGGCGCCCTCGGGCGTCACCGGGCATGAGCTCCCCTCGGCCGCCTGCAGTACTCGTTTTCCACCAGCAGGTGGCGGCAGAGGGGCGCCCTCGGGCGTCTCCGGGCATGAGCTCCCCCCGGCCGCCTGCAGTACCCCTTTTCCACCAGCAGGGGGCAGCCTAACCCTAACCCTAACCTAACCCGAACCCCAACTCCAACCCTAACCCTAACCCTAATTGCGTCCCCCCGGCAACCGCACCCCGCACACTTGGTTCCCCCCTCATTTTAGTTCCCCCCGGTGCGCCCTACAAAAGTGTCCCCCCAGAACCCGCACCCCGCACACTTGGTTCCCCCCTCCTTTTGGTTCCCCCTGGTGCGCCCCGCAAATGTGTCCCCCCGGAACCCGAACCCCGCACACTTGGTTCCCCCTCACTTTGGTTCCCCCCCCCGTGCGCCTGGCAAGTGTGTCCCCCCGGAACCCGCACCCCGCACACTTGGTTCCCCCCTCACTTTGGTTCCCCCCCCCCGGTGCGCCTGGCAAGTGTGTCCCCCCGGAACCCGCACCCCGCACACTTGGTTCCCCCCTCATTTTGGTTCCCCCCCCCCTTGGGGTCCCCCAAGCCCCATGGACCCCCCCCCCTTGGTGCCCCACCCCCCGTCCTACCCGTGCCCGCAGCAGCCGCTCGCGCTCCGCCAGCGCCTCCCGCACCCGACGCTGCATCTCGACCAGGTGGAGGCAGGCGCTGGGGGGGGAGAATAAATTGGGGGGGGTCTGGGGGCGCATTTAGGGGGCGGAGGGGACTGGTTCTCACCTGTAGAACTCGGCGTCGAGCACCCCCGGGGGCACCTGCAGGGCCAGGATGCCTGGGGGGGTGCGGGGGGGACATGTTAGCACCGGGCATGAGCTCCCCTCGGCCGCCTGCAGTACCCCTTTTCCACCAGCAGGTGGCGGCAGAGGGGCGCCCTCGGGCGGCACCGGGCATGAGCTCCCCTCGGCCGCCTGCAGTACCCCTTTTCCACCAGCAGGTGGCGGCAGAGGGGCGCCCTCGGGCGGCACCGGGCATGAGCTCCCCTCGGCCGCCTGCAGTACTCGTTTTCCACCAGCAGGTGGCGGCAGAGGGGCGCCCTCGGGCGGCACCGGGCATGAGCTCCCCTCGGCCGCCTGCAGTACTCGTTTTCCACCAGCAGGTGGCGGCAGAGGGGTGACCTCGGGCGTCTCCTTGCATGAGCTCCCCTCGGCCGCCTGCAGTACTCGTTTTCCACCAGCAGGTGGCGGCAGAGGGGCGCCCTCGGGCGGCACCGGGCATGAGCTCCCCTCGGCCGCCTGCAGTACCCCTTTTCCACCAGCAGGTGGCGGCAGAGGGGCGCCCTCGGGCGTCACCGGGCATGAGCTCCCCTCGGCCGCCTGCAGTACTCGTTTTCCACCAGCAGGTGGCGGCAGAGGGGCGCCCTCGGGCGTCACCGGGCATGAGCTCCCCCCGGCCGCCTGCAGTACCCCTTTTCCACCAGCAGGGGGCGGCCTAACCCTAACCCTAACCTAACCCGAACCCCAACTCCAACCCCAACCCTAACCCTAATGGCGTCCCCCCGGCAACCGCACCCCGCACACTTGGTTCCCCCCTCACTTTGGTTCCCCCCCCCCGGTGCGCCTGGCAAGTGTGTCCCCCCGGAACCCGCACCCCGCACACTTGGTTCCCCCCTCATTTTGGTTCCCCCCCCCCTTGGGGTCCCCCAAGCCCCATGGACCCCCCCCCCTTGGTGCCCCACCCCCCGTCCTACCCGTGCCCGCAGCAGCCGCTCGCGCTCCGCCAGCGCCTCCCGCACCCGACGCTGCATCTCGACCAGGTGGAGGCAGGCGCTGGGGGGGGAGAATAAATTGGGGGGGGTCTGGGGGCGCATTTAGGGGGCGGAGGGGACTGGTTCTCACCTGTAGAACTCGGCGTCGAGCACCCCCGGGGGCACCTGCAGGGCCAGGATGCCTGGGGGGGTGCGGGGGGGACATGTTAGCACCGGGCATGAGCTCCCCTCGGCCGCCTGCAGTACCCCTTTTCCACCAGCAGGTGGCGGCAGAGGGGCGCCCTCGGGCGGCACCGGGCATGAGCTCCCCTCGGCCGCCTGCAGTACCCCTTTTCCACCAGCAGGTGGCGGCAGAGGGGCGCCCTCGGGCGGCACCGGGCATGAGCTCCCCTCGGCCGCCTGCAGTACTCGTTTTCCACCAGCAGGTGGCGGCAGAGGGGCGCCCTCGGGCGTCACCGGGCATGAGCTCCCCTCGGCCGCCTGCAGTACTCGTTTTCCACCAGCAGGTGGCGGCAGAGGGGTTACCTCGGGCGTCTCCTTGCATGAGCTCCCCCCGGCCGCCTGCAGTACCCCTTTTCCACCAGCAGGGGGCGGCCTAACCCTAACCCTAACCTAACCCGAACCCCAACTCCAACCCTAACCCTAACCCTAATTGCGTCCCCCCGGCAACCGCACCCCGTACACTTGGTTCCCCCCTCATTTTAGTTCCCCCCGGTGCGCCCTACAAAAGTGTCCCCCCGGAACCCGAACCCCGCACACTTGGTTCCCCCCTCATTTTGGTTCCCCCCCCGGTGCGCCCCGCAAATGTGTCCCCCCGGAACCCGAACCCCGCACACTTGGTTCCCCCCTCACTTTGGTTCCCCCCCCGGTGCGCCTGGCAAGTGTGTCCCCCCGGAACCCACACCCCGCACACTTGGTTCCCCCCTCATTTTGGTTCCCCCCCCCTTGCGGTCCCCCCAAGCCCATTGGACCCCCCCCCCTTGGTGCCCCACCCCCCGTCCTACCCGTGCCCGCAGCAGCTGCTCGCGCTCCGCCAGCGCCTCCCGCACCCGACGCTGCATCTCGGCCAGTTGGAAGCAGGCGCTGGGGGGGGGGAATAAATTGGGGGGGGGTCTAGGGGCGCATTTAAGGGGCGGAGGGGACTGGTTCTCACCTGTAGAACTCGGCGTCGAGCCCCCCCGGGGGCAGCTGCAGGGCCAGGATGCCTGTGGGGGTGCGAGGGGGACATGTAAGCACCGGGCATGAGCTCCCCTCGGCCGCCTGCAGTACCCCTTTTCCACCAGCAGGTGGCGGCAGAGGGGCGCCCTCGGGCGGCACCGGGCATGAGCTCCCCTCGGCCGCCTGCAGTACCCCTTTTCCACCAGCAGGTGGCGGCAGAGGGGCGCCCTCGGGCGTCACCGGGCATGAGCTCCCCTCGGCCGCCTGCAGAACTCGTTTTCCACCAGCAGGTGGCGGCAGAGGGGCGCCCTCTGGCGTCACCAGGCATGAGCTCCCCTCGGCCGCCTGCAGTACTCGTTTTCCACCAGCAGGTGGCGGCAGAGGGGCGCCCTCGTGCGGCACCGGGCATGAGCTCCCCCCGGCCGCCTGCAGTACCCCTTTTCCACCAGCAGGGGGCAGCCTAACCCTAACCCTAACCTAACCCGAACCCCAACTCCAACCCTAACCCTAACCCTAATTGCGTCCCCCCGGCAACCGCACCCCGCACACTTGGTTCCCCCCTCATTTTAGTTCCCCCCGGTGCGCCCTACAAAAGTGTCCCCCCAGAACCCGCACCCCGCACACTTGGTTCCCCCCTCCTTTTGGTTCCCCCTGGTGCGCCCCGCAAATGTGTCCCCCCGGAACCCGAACCCCGCACACTTGGTTCCCCCCTCACTTTGGTTCCCCCCCCCGTGCGCCTGGCAAGTGTGTCCCCCCGGAACCCGCACCCCGCACACTTGGTTCCCCCCTCACTTTGGTTCCCCCCCCCCGGTGCGCCTGGCAAGTGTGTCCCCCCGGAACCCGCACCCCGCACACTTGGTTCCCCCCTCATTTTGGTTCCCCCCCCCCTTGGGGTCCCCCAAGCCCCATGGACCCCCCCCCCTTGGTGCCCCACCCCCCGTCCTACCCGTGCCCGCAGCAGCCGCTCGCGCTCCGCCAGCGCCTCCCGCACCCGACGCTGCATCTCGACCAGGTGGAGGCAGGCGCTGGGGCAGGGGAATAAATTGGGGGGGGTCTGGGGGCGCATTTAGGGGGCGGAGGGGACTGGTTCTCACCTGTAGAACTCGGCGTCGAGCACCCCCGGGGGCACCTGCAGGGCCAGGATGCCTGGGGGCGTGCGGGGGGGCCATGTTAGCACCGGGCATGAGCTCCCCTCGGCCGCCTGCAGTACCCCTTTTCCACCAGCAGGTGGCGGCAGAGGGGCGCCCTCGGGCGGCACCGGGCATGAGCTCCCCTCGGCCGCCTGCAGTACCCCTTTTCCACCAGCAGGTGGCGGCAGAGGGGCGCCCTCGGGCGGCACCGGGCATGAGCTCCCCTCGGCCGCCTGCAGTACCCCTTTTCCACCAGCAGGTGGCGGCAGAGGGGCGCCCTCGGGCGGCACCGGGCATGAGCTCCCCTCGGCCGCCTGCAGTACCCCTTTTCCACCAGCAGGTGGCGGCAGAGGGGCGCCCTCGGGCGTCACCGGGCATGAGCTCCCCTCGGCCGCCTGCAGTACCCCTTTTCCACCAGCAGGTGGCGGCAGAGGGGCGCCTTCGGGCGTCACCGGGCATGAGCTCCCCTCGGCCGCCTGCAGTACTCGTTTTCCACCAGCAGGTGGCGGCAGAGGGGCGCCCTCGGGCGTCACCGGGCATGAGCTCCCCTCGGCCGCCTGCAGTACTCGTTTTCCACCAGCAGGTGGCGGCAGAGGGGCGCCCTCGGGCGTCACCGGGCATGAGCTCCCCCCGGCCGCCTGCAGTACCCCTTTTCCACCAGCAGGGGGCGGCCTAACCCTAACCCTAACCTAACCCGAACCCCAACTCCAACCCCAACCCTAACCCTAATGGCGTCCCCCCGGCAACCGCACCCCGCACACTTGGTTCCCCCCTCACTTTGGTTCCCCCCCCCCGGTGCGCCTGGCAAGTGTGTCCCCCCGGAACCCGCACCCCGCACACTTGGTTCCCCCCTCATTTTGGTTCCCCCCCCCCTTGGGGTCCCCCAAGCCCCATGGACCCCCCCCCCTTGGTGCCCCACCCCCCGTCCTACCCGTGCCCGCAGCAGCCGCTCGCGCTCCGCCAGCGCCTCCCGCACCCGACGCTGCATCTCGACCAGGTGGAGGCAGGCGCTGGGGCAGGGGAATAAATTGGGGGGGGTCTGGGGGCGCATTTAGGGGGCGGAGGGGACTGGTTCTCACCTGTAGAACTCGGCGTCGAGCACCCCCGGGGGCACCTGCAGGGCCAGGATGCCTGGGGGCGTGCGGGGGGGCCATGTTAGCACCGGGCATGAGCTCCCCTCGGCCGCCTGCAGTACCCCTTTTCCACCAGCAGGTGGCGGCAGAGGGGCGCCCTCGGGCGGCACCGGGCATGAGCTCCCCTCGGCCGCCTGCAGTACCCCTTTTCCACCAGCAGGTGGCGGCAGAGGGGCGCCCTCGGGCGGCACCGGGCATGAGCTCCCCTCGGCCGCCTGCAGTACCCCTTTTCCACCAGCAGGTGGCGGCAGAGGGGCGCCCTCGGGCGGCACCGGGCATGAGCTCCCCTCGGCCGCCTGCAGTACCCCTTTTCCACCAGCAGGTGGCGGCAGAGGGGCGCCCTCGGGCGGCACCGGGCATGAGCTCCCCTCGGCCGCCTGCAGTACCCCTTTTCCACCAGCAGGTGGCGGCAGAGGGGCGCCTTCGGGCGTCACCGGGCATGAGCTCCCCTCGGCCGCCTGCAGTACTCGTTTTCCACCAGCAGGTGGCGGCAGAGGGGCGCCCTCGGGCGTCACCGGGCATGAGCTCCCCTCGGCCGCCTGCAGTACTCGTTTTCCACCAGCAGGTGGCGGCAGAGGGGCGCCCTCGGGCGTCACCGGGCATGAGCTCCCCCCGGCCGCCTGCAGTACCCCTTTTCCACCAGCAGGGGGCGGCCTAACCCTAACCCTAACCTAACCCGAACCCCAACTCCAACCCCAACCCTAACCCTAATGGCGTCCCCCCGGCAACCGCACCCCGCACACTTGGTTCCCCCCTCACTTTGGTTCCCCCCCCCCGGTGCGCCTGGCAAGTGTGTCCCCCCGGAACCCGCACCCCGCACACTTGGTTCCCCCCTCATTTTGGTTCCCCCCCCCCTTGGGGTCCCCCAAGCCCCATGGACCCCCCCCCCTTGGTGCCCCACCCCCCGTCCTACCCGTGCCCGCAGCAGCCGCTCGCGCTCCGCCAGCGCCTCCCGCACCCGACGCTGCATCTCGACCAGGTGGAGGCAGGCGCTGGGGGGGGAGAATAAATTGGGGGGGGTCTGGGGGCGCATTTAGGGGGCGGAGGGGACTGGTTCTCACCTGTAGAACTCGGCGTCGAGCACCCCCGGGGGCACCTGCAGGGCCAGGATGCCTGGGGGGGTGCGGGGGGGCCATGTTAGCACCGGGCATGAGCTCCCCTCGGCCGCCTGCAGTACCCCTTTTCCACCAGCAGGTGGCGGCAGAGGGGCGCCCTCGGGCGGCACCGGGCATGAGCTCCCCTCGGCCGCCTGCAGTACCCCTTTTCCACCAGCAGGTGGCGGCAGAGGGGCGCCCTCGGGCGGCACCGGGCATGAGCTCCCCTCGGCCGCCTGCAGTACCCCTTTTCCACCAGCAGGTGGCGGCAGAGGGGCGCCCTCGGGCGGCACCGGGCATGAGCTCCCCTCGGCCGCCTGCAGTACCCCTTTTCCACCAGCAGGTGGCGGCAGAGGGGCGCCCTCGGGCGGCACCGGGCATGAGCTCCCCTCGGCCGCCTGCAGTACCCCTTTTCCACCAGCAGGTGGCGGCAGAGGGGCGCCCTCGGGCGGCACCGGGCATGAGCTCCCCTCGGCCGCCTGCAGTACCCCTTTTCCACCAGCAGGTGGCGGTAGAGGGGCGCCTTCGGGCGTCACCGGGCATGAGCTCCCCTCGGCCGCCTGCAGTACTCGTTTTCCACCAGCAGGTGGCGGCAGAGGGGCGCCCTCGGGCGTCACCGGGCATGAGCTCCCCTCGGCCGCCTGCAGTACTCGTTTTCCACCAGCAGGTGGCGGCAGAGGGGCGCCCTCGGGCGTCACCGGGCATGAGCTCCCCCCGGCCGCCTGCAGTACCCCTTTTCCATCAGCAGGGGGCGGCCTAACCCTAACCCTAACCTAACCCGAACCCCAACTCCAACCCCAACCCTAACCCTAATGGCGTCCCCCCGGCAACCGCACCCCGCACACTTGGTTCCCCCCTCATTTTGGTTCCCCCCCCCCTTGGGGTCCCCCAAGCCCCATGGACCCCCCCCCCTTGGTGCCCCACCCCCCGTCCTACCCGTGCCCGCAGCAGCCGCTCGCGCTCCGCCAGCGCCTCCCGCACCCGACGCTGCATCTCGACCAGGTGGAGGCAGGCGCTGGGGGGGGAGAATAAATTGGGGGGGGTCTGGGGGCGCATTTAGGGGGCGGAGGGGACTGGTTCTCACCTGTAGAACTCGGCGTCGAGCACCCCCGGGGGCACCTGCAGGGCCAGGATGCCTGGGGGGGTGCGGGGGGGCCATGTTAGCACCGGGCATGAGCTCCCCTCGGCCGCCTGCAGTACCCCTTTTCCACCAGCAGGTGGCGGCAGAGGGGCGCCCTCGGGCGGCACCGGGCATGAGCTCCCCTCGGCCGCCTGCAGTACCCCTTTTCCACCAGCAGGTGGCGGCAGAGGGGCGCCCTCGGGCGGCACCGGGCATGAGCTCCCCTCGGCCGCCTGCAGTACCCCTTTTCCACCAGCAGGTGGCGGCAGAGGGGCGCCCTCGGGCGGCACCGGGCATGAGCTCCCCTCGGCCGCCTGCAGTACTCGTTTTCCACCAGCAGGTGGCGGCAGAAGGGTGCCCTCGGGCGTCTCCTTGCATGAGCTCCCCCCGGCCGCCTGCAGTACCCCTTTTCCACCAGCAGGGGGCGGCCTAACCCTAACCCTAACCTAACCCGAACCCCAACTCCAACCCTAACCCTAACCCTAATTGCGTCCCCCCGGCAACCGCACCCCGTACACTTGGTTCCCCCCTCATTTTAGTTCCCCCCGGTGCGCCCTACAAAAGTGTCCCCCCGGAACCCGAACCCCGCACACTTGGTTCCCCCCTCATTTTGGTTCCCCCCCCGGTGCGCCCCGCAAATGTGTCCCCCCGGAACCCGAACCCCGCACACTTGGTTCCCCCCTCACTTTGGTTCCCCCCCCCGTGCGCCTGGCAAGTGTGTCCCCCCGGAACCCGCACCCCGCACACTTGGTTCCCCCCTCACTTTGGTTCCACCCCCCCGGTGCGCCTGGCAAGTGTGTCCCCCCGGAACCCGCACCCCGCACACTTGGTTCCCCCCTCATTTTGGTTCCCCCCCCCCTTGGGGTCCCCCAAGCCCCATGGACCCCCCCCCCTTGGTGCCCCACCCCCCGTCCTACCCGTGCCCGCAGCAGCCGCTCGCGCTCCGCCAGCGCCTCCCGCACCCGACGCTGCATCTCGACCAGGTGGAGGCAGGCGCTGGGGCAGGGGAATAAATTGGGGGGGGTCTGGGGGCGCATTTAGGGGGCGGAGGGGACTGGTTCTCACCTGTAGAACTCGGCGTCGAGCACCCCCGGGGGCACCTGCAGAGCCAGGATGCCTGGGGGCGTGCGGGGGGGCCATGTTAGCACCGGGCATGAGCTCCCCTCGGCCGCCTGCAGTACCCCTTTTCCACCAGCAGGTGGCGGCAGAGGGGCGCCCTCGGGCGGCACCGGGCATGAGCTCCCCTCGGCCGCCTGCAGTACCCCTTTTCCACCAGCAGGTGGCAGCAGAGGGGCGCCCTCGGGCGGCACCGGGCATGAGCTCCCCTCGGCCGCCTGCAGTACCCCTTTTCCACCAGCAGGTGGCGGCAGAGGGGCGCCCTCGGGCGGCACCGGGCATGAGCTCCCCTCGGCCGCCTGCAGTACCCCTTTTCCACCAGCAGGTGGCGGCAGAGGGGCGCCCTCGGGCGTCACCGGGCATGAGCTCCCCTCGGCCGCCTGCAGTACCCCTTTTCCACCAGCAGGTGGCGGCAGAGGGGCGCCTTCGGGCGTCACCGGGCATGAGCTCCCCTCGGCCGCCTGCAGTACTCGTTTTCCACCAGCAGGTGGCGGCAGAGGGGCGCCCTCGGGCGTCACCGGGCATGAGCTCCCCTCGGCCGCCTGCAGTACTCGTTTTCCACCAGCAGGTGGCGGCAGAGGGGCGCCCTCGGGCGTCACCGGGCATGAGCTCCCCCCGGCCGCCTGCAGTACCCCTTTTCCACCAGCAGGGGGCGGCCTAACCCTAACCCTAACCTAACCCGAACCCCAACTCCAACCCCAACCCTAACCCTAATGGCGTCCCCCCGGCAACCGCACCCCGCACACTTGGTTCCCCCCTCACTTTGGTTCCCCCCCCCCGGTGCGCCTGGCAAGTGTGTCCCCCCGGAACCCGCACCCCGCACACTTGGTTCCCCCCTCATTTTGGTTCCCCCCCCCTTGGGGTCCCCCAAGCCCCATGGACCCCCCCCCCTTGGTGCCCCACCCCCCGTCCTACCCGTGCCCGCAGCAGCCGCTCGCGCTCCGCCAGCGCCTCCCGCACCCGACGCTGCATCTCGACCAGGTGGAGGCAGGCGCTGGGGGGGGAGAATAAATTGGGGGGGGTCTGGGGGCGCATTTAGGGGGCGGAGGGGACTGGTTCTCACCTGTAGAACTCGGCGTCGAGCACCCCCGGGGGCACCTGCAGGGCCAGGATGCCTGGGGGGGTGCGGGGGGGCCATGTTAGCACCGGGCATGAGCTCCCCTCGGCCGCCTGCTGTACCCCTTTTCCACCAGCAGGTGGCGGCAGAGGGGCGCCCTCGGGCGGCACCGGGCATGAGCTCCCCTCGGCCGCCTGCAGTACCCCTTTTCCACCAGCAGGTGGCGGCAGAGGGGCGCCCTCGGGCGGCACCGGGCATGAGCTCCCCTCGGCCGCCTGCAGTACCCCTTTTCCACCAGCAGGTGGCGGCAGAGGGGCGCCCTCGGGCGGCACCGGGCATGAGCTCCCCTCGGCCGCCTGCAGTACCCCTTTTCCACCAGCAGGTGGCGGCAGAGGGGCGCCCTCGGGCGGCACCGGGCATGAGCTCCCCTCGGCCGCCTGCAGTACCCCTTTTCCACCAGCAGGTGGCGGCAGAGGGGCGCCCTCGGGCGTCACCGGGCATGAGCTCCCCTCGGCCGCCTGCAGTACCCCTTTTCCACCAGCAGGTGGCGGTAGAGGGGCGCCTTCGGGCGTCACCGGGCATGAGCTCCCCTCGGCCGCCTGCAGTACTCGTTTTCCACCAGCAGGTGGCGGCAGAGGGGCGCCCTCGGGCGTCACCGGGCATGAGCTCCCCTCGGCCGCCTGCAGTACTCGTTTTCCACCAGCAGGTGGCGGCAGAGGGGCGCCCTCGGGCGTCACCGGGCATGAGCTCCCCCCGGCCGCCTGCAGTACCCCTTTTCCATCAGCAGGGGGCGGCCTAACCCTAACCCTAACCTAACCCGAACCCCAACTCCAACCCCAACCCTAACCCTAATGGCGTCCCCCCGGCAACCGCACCCCGCACACTTGGTTCCCCCCTCATTTTGGTTCCCCCCCCCCTTGGGGTCCCCCAAGCCCCATGGACCCCCCCCCCTTGGTGCCCCACCCCCCGTCCTACCCGTGCCCGCAGCAGCCGCTCGCGCTCCGCCAGCGCCTCCCGCACCCGACGCTGCATCTCGACCAGGTGGAGGCAGGCGCTGGGGGGGGAGAATAAATTGGGGGGGGTCTGGGGGCGCATTTAGGGGGCGGAGGGGACTGGTTCTCACCTGTAGAACTCGGCGTCGAGCACCCCCGGGGGCACCTGCAGGGCCAGGATGCCTGTGGGGGTGCGAGGGGGACATGTAAGCACCGGGCATGAGCTCCCCTCGGCCGCCTGCTGTACCCCTTTTCCACCAGCAGGTGGCGGCAGAGGGGCGCCCTCGGGCGGCACCGGGCATGAGCTCCCCTCGGCCGCCTGCAGTACTCGTTTTCCACCAGCAGGTGGCGGCAGAGGGGCGCCCTCGGGCGGCACCGGGCATGAGCTCCCCTCGGCCGCCTGCAGTACCCCTTTTCCACCAGCAGGTGGCGGCAGAGGGGCGCCCTCGGGCGGCACCGGGCATGAGCTCCCCTCGGCCGCCTGCAGTACCCCTTTTCCACCAGCAGGTGGCGGCAGAGGGGCGCCCTCGGGCGTCACCGGGCATGAGCTCCCCTCGGCCGCCTGCTGTACCCCTTTTCCACCAGCAGGTGGCGGCAGAGGGGCGCCCTCGGGCGTCACCGGGCATGAGCTCCCCTCGGCCGCCTGCAGTACTCGTTTTCCACCAGCAGGTGGCGGCAGAGGGGCGCCCTCTGGCGTCACCAGGCATGAGCTCCCCTCGGCCGCCTGCAGTACTCGTTTTCCACCAGCAGGTGGCGGCAGAAGGGCGCCCTCGGGCGTCACCGGGCATGAGCTCCCCTCGGCCGCCTGCAGTACCCCTTTTCCACCAGCAGGTGGCGGCAGAGGGGCGCCCTCGGGCGTCACCGGGCATGAGCTCCCCTCGGCCGCCCGCAGTACCCCTTTTCCACCAGCAGGTGGCGGCAGAGGGGCGCCCTCGGGCGGCACCGGGCATGAGCTCCCCTCGGCCGCCTGCAGTACCCCTTTTCCACCAGCAGGTGGCGGCAGAGGGGCGCCTTCGGGCGTCACCGGGCATGAGCTCCCCTCGGCCGCCTGCAGTACTCGTTTTCCACCAGCAGGTGGCGGCAGAGGGGCGCCTTCGGGCAGCACCGGGCATGAGCTCCCCTCGGCCGCCTGCAGTACCCCTTTTCCACCAGCAGGTGGCGGCAGAGGGGCGCCCTCGGGCGTCACCGGGCATGAGCTCCCCTCGGCCGCCTGCAGTACTCGTTTTCCACCAGCAGGTGGCGGCAGAGGGGCGCCCTCGGGCGTCACCGGGCATGAGCTCCCCCCGGCCGCCTGCAGTACCCCTTTTCCATCAGCAGGGGGCGGCCTAACCCTAACCCTAACCTAACCCGAACCCCAACTCCAACCCCAACCCTAACCCTAATGGCGTCCCCCCGGCAACCGCACCCCGCACACTTGGTTCCCCCCTCACTTTGGTTCCCCCCCCCCTTGGGGTCCCCCAAGCCCCATGGACCCCCCCCCCTTGGTGCCCCACCCCCCGTCCTACCCGTGCCCGCAGCAGCCGCTCGCGCTCCGCCAGCGCCTCCCGCACCCGACGCTGCATCTCGACCATGTGGAGGCAGGCGCTGGGGGGGGAGAATAAATTGGGGGGGGTCTGGGGGCGCATTTAGGGGGCGGAGGGGACTGGTTCTCACCTGTAGAACTCGGCGTCGAGCACCCCCGGGGGCACCTGCAGGGCCAGGATGCCTGTGGGGGTGCGAGGGGGACATGTAAGCACCGGGCATGAGCTCCCCTCGGCCGCCTGCTGTACCCCTTTTCCACCAGCAGGTGGCGGCAGAGGGGCGCCCTCGGGCGGCACCGGGCATGAGCTCCCCTCGGCCGCCTGCAGTACTCGTTTTCCACCAGCAGGTGGCGGCAGAGGGGCGCCCTCGGGCGTCACCGGGCATGAGCTCCCCTCGGCCGCCTGCAGTACCCCTTTTCCACCAGCAGGTGGCGGCAGAGGGGCGCCCTCGGGCGGCACCGGGCATGAGCTCCCCTCGGCCGCCTGCAGTACCCCTTTTCCACCAGCAGGTGGCGGCAGAGGGGCGCCCTCGGGCGTCACCGGGCATGAGCTCCCCTCGGCCCGCCTGCTGTACCCCTTTTCCACCAGCAGGTGGCGGCAGAGGGGCGCCCTCGGGCGTCACCGGGCATGAGCTCCCCTCGGCCGCCTGCAGTACTCGTTTTCCACCAGCAGGTGGCGGCAGAGGGCGCCCTCTGGCGTCACCAGGCATGAGCTCCCCTCGGCCGCCTGCAGTACTCGTTTTCCACCAGCAGGTGGCGGCAGAAGGGCGCCCTCGGGCGTCACCGGGCATGAGCTCCCCTCGGCCGCCTGCAGTACCCCTTTTCCACCAGCAGGTGGCGGCAGAGGGGCGCCCTCGGGCGTCACCGGGCATGAGCTCCCCTCGGCCGCCCGCAGTACCCCTTTTCCACCAGCAGGTGGCGGCAGAGGGGCGCCCTCGGGCGGCACCGGGCATGAGCTCCCCTCGGCCGCCTGCAGTACCCCTTTTCCACCAGCAGGTGGCGGCAGAGGGGCGCCTTCGGGCGTCACCGGGCATGAGCTCCCCTCGGCCGCCTGCAGTACTCGTTTTCCACCAGCAGGTGGCGGCAGAGGGGCGCCTTCGGGCAGCACCGGGCATGAGCTCCCCTCGCCGCCTGCAGTACCCCTTTTCCACCAGCAGGTGGCGGCAGAGGGGCGCCCTCGGGCGTCACCGGGCATGAGCTCCCCTCGGCCGCCTGCAGTACCACTTTTCCACCAGCAGGTGGCGGCAGAGGGGCGCCCTCGGGCGTCACCGGGCATGAGCTCCCCCCGGCCGCCTGCAGTACCCCTTTTCCACCAGCAGGGGGCGGCCTAACCCTAACCCTAACCTAACCCGAACCCCAACTCCAACCCCAACCCTAACCCTAATGGCGTCCCCCGGCAACCGCACCCCGCACACTTGGTTCCCCCCTCACTTTGGTTCCCCCCCCCGGTGCGCCTGGCAAGTGTGTCCCCCCGGAACCCGCACCCCGCACACTTGGTTCCCCCCTCATTTTGGTTCCCCCCCCCCCTTGGCGTCCCCCAAGCCCCATGGACCCCCCCCCCTTGGTGCCCCACCCCCCGTCCTACCCGTGCCCGCAGCAGCCGCTCGCGCTCCGCCAGCGCCTCCCGCACCCGACACTGCATCTCGACCAGGTGGAGGCAGGCGCTGGGGGGGGAGAATAAATTGGGGGGGGTCTGGGGGCGCATTTAGGGGGCGGAGGGGACTGGTTCTCACCTGTAGAACTCGGCGTCGAGCACCCCCGGGGGCACCTGCAGGGCCAGGATGCCTGGGGGGGTGCGGGGGGGACATGTTAGCACCGGGCATGAGCTCCCATCGGCCGCCTGCAGTACCCCTTTTCCACCAGCAGGTGGCGGCAGAGGGGCGCCTTCGGGCGTCACCGGGCATGAGCTCCCCTCGGCCGCCTGCAGTACTCGTTTTCCACCAGCAGGTGGCGGCAGAGGGGCGCCCTCGGGCGTCACCGGGCATGAGCTCCCCTCGGCCGCCTGCAGTACCCCTTTTCCACCAGCAGGTGGCGGCAGAGGGGCGCCCTCGGGCGTCACCGGGCATGAGCTCCCCTCGGCCGCCTGCAGTACTCGTTTTCCACCAGCAGGTGGCGGCAGAGGGGCGCCCTCGGGCGTCTCCGGGCATGAGCTCCCCCCGGCCGCCTGCAGTACCCCTTTTCCACCAGCAGGGGGCAGCCTAACCCTAACCCTAACCTAACCCGAACCCCAACTCCAACCCTAACCCTAACCCTAATTGCGTCCCCCCGGCAACCGCACCCCGCACACTTGGTTCCCCCCTCATTTTAGTTCCCCCCGGTGCGCCCTACAAAAGTGTCCCCCCAGAACCCGCACCCCGCACACTTGGTTCCCCCCTCCTTTTGGTTTCCCCTGGTGCGCCCCGCAAATGTGTCCCCCCGGAACCCGAACCCCGCACACTTGGTTCCCCCCTCACTTTGGTTCCCCCCCCCGTGCGCCTGGCAAGTGTGTCCCCCCGGAACCCGCACCCCGCACACTTGGTTCCCCCCTCACTTTGGTTCCCCCCCCCCGGTGCGCCTGGCAAGTGTGTCCCCCCGGAACCCGCACCCCGCACACTTGGTTCCCCCCTCATTTTGGTTCCCCCCCCCCTTGGGGTCCCCCAAGCCCCATGGACCCCCCCCCCTTGGTGCCCCACCCCCCGTCCTACCCGTGCCCGCAGCAGCCGCTCGCGCTCCGCCAGCGCCTCCCGCACCCGACGCTGCATCTCGACCAGGTGGAGGCACGCGCTGGGGCAGGGGAATAAATTGGGGGGGGTCTGGGGGCGCATTTAGGGGGCGGAGGGGACTGGTTCTCACCTGTAGAACTCGGCGTCGAGCACCCCCGGGGGCACCTGCAGAGCCAGGATGCCTGGGGGCGTGCGGGGGGGCCATGTTAGCACCGGGCATGAGCTCCCCTCGGCCGCCTGCAGTACCCCTTTTCCACCAGCAGGTGGCGGCAGAGGGGCGCCCTCGGGCGGCACCGGGCATGAGCTCCCCTCGGCCGCCTGCAGTACCCCTTTTCCACCAGCAGGTGGCGGCAGAGGGGCGCCCTCGGGCGGCACCGGGCATGAGCTCCCCTCGGCCGCCTGCAGTACCCCTTTTCCACCAGCAGGTGGCGGCAGAGGGGCGCCCTCGGGCGGCACCGGGCATGAGCTCCCCTCGGCCGCCTGCAGTACCCCTTTTCCACCAGCAGGTGGCGGCAGAGGGGCGCCCTCGGGCGGTACCGGGCATGAGCTCCCCTCGGCCGCCTGCAGTACCCCTTTTCCACCAGCAGGTGGCGGCAGAGGGGCGCCCTCGGGCGGCACCGGGCATGAGCTCCCCTCGGCCGCCTGCAGTACCTCTTTTCCACCAGCAGGTGGCGGTAGAGGGGCGCCTTCGGGCGTCACCGGGCATGAGCTCCCCTCGGCCGCCTGCAGTACTCGTTTTCCACCAGCAGGTGGCGGCAGAGGGGCGCCCTCGGGCGTCACCGGGCATGAGCTCCCCTCGGCCGCCTGCAGTACTCGTTTTCCACCAGCAGGTGGCGGCAGAGGGGCGCCCTCGGGCGTCACCGGGCATGAGCTCCCCCCGGCCGCCTGCAGTACCCCTTTTCCATCAGCAGGGGGCGGCCTAACCCTAACCCTAACCTAACCCGAACCCCAACTCCAACCCCAACCCGAACCCTAATGGCGTCCCCCCGGCAACCGCACCCCGCACACTTGGTTCCCCCCTCATTTTGGTTCCCCCCCCCCTTGGGGTCCCCCAAGCCCCATGGACCCCCCCCCCTTGGTGCCCCACCCCCCGTCCTACCCGTGCCCGCAGCAGCCGCTCGCGCTCCGCCAGCGCCTCCCGCACCCGACGCTGCATCTCGACCAGGTGGAGGCAGGCGCTGGGGGGGGAGAATAAATTGGGGGGGGTCTGGGGGCGCATTTAGGGGGCGGAGGGGACTGGTTCTCACCTGTAGAACTCGGCGTCGAGCACCCCCGGGGGCACCTGCAGGGCCAGGATGCCTGGGGGGGTGCGGGGGGGACATGTTAGCACCGGGCATGAGCTCCCCTCGGCCGCCTGCAGTACCCCTTTTCCACCAGCAGGTGGCGGCAGAGGGGCGCCCTCAGGCGGCACCGGGCATGAGCTCCCCTCGGCCGCCTGCAGTACCCCTTTTCCACCAGCAGGTGGCGGCAGAGGGGCGCCCTCGGGCGGCACCGGGCATGAGCTCCCCTCGGCCGCCTGCAGTACTCGTTTTCCACCAGCAGGTGGCGGCAGAGGGGTGCCCTCGGGCGTCTCCTTGCATGAGCTCCCCCCGGCCGCCTGCAGTACCCCTTTTCCACCAGCAGGGGGCGGCCTAACCCTAACCCTAACCTAACCCGAACCCCAACTCCAACCCTAACCCTAACCCTAATTGCGTCCCCCCGGCAACCGCACCCCGTACACTTGGTTCCCCCCTCATTTTAGTTCCCCCCGGTGCGCCCTACAAAAGTGTCCCCCCGGAACCCGAACCCCGCACACTTGGTTCCCCCCTCATTTTGGTCCCCCCCCCGGTGCGCCCCGCAAATGTGTCCCCCCGGAACCCGAACCCCGCACACTTGGTTCCCCCCTCACTTTGGTTCCCCCCCCGGTGCGCCTGGCAAGTGTGTCCCCCCGGAACCCACACCCCGCACACTTGGTTCCCCCCTCATTTTGGTTCCCCCCCCCTTGCGGTCCCCCCAAGCCCATTGGACCCCCCCCCCTTGGTGCCCCACCCCCCGTCCTACCCGTGCCCGCAGCAGCCGCTCGCGCTCCGCCAGCGCCTCCCGCACCCGACGCTGCATCTCGGCCAGTTGGAAGCAGGCGCTGGGGGGGGGAATAAATTGGGGGGGGGTCTAGGGGCGCATTTAAGGGGCGGAGGGGACTGGTTCTCACCTGTAGAACTCGGCGTCGAGCCCCCCCGGGGGCAGCTGCAGGGCCAGGATGCCTGTGGGGGTGCGAGGGGGACATGTAAGCACCGGGCATGAGCTCCCCTCGGCCGCCTGCTGTACCCCTTTTCCACCAGCAGGTGGCGGCAGAGGGGCGCCCTCGGGCGGCACCGGGCATGAGCTCCCCTCGGCTGCCTGCAGTACCCCTTTTCCACCAGCAGGTGGCGGCAGAGGGGCGCCTTCGGGCGTCACCGGGCATGAGCTCCCCTCGGCCGCGTGCAGTACCCCTTTTCCACCAGCAGGTGGCGGCAGAGGGGCGCCCTCGGGCGTCACCAGGCATGAGCTCCCCTCAGCCGCGTGCAGTACCCGTTTTCCACCAGCAGGTGGCGGCAGAAGGGCGCCCTCGGGCGTCACCGGGCATGAGCTCCCCTCGGCCGCCTGCAGTACCCCTTTTCCACCAGCAGGTGGCGGCAGAGGGGCGCCCTCGGGCGTCACCGGGCATGAGCTCCCCTCGGCCGCCCGCAGTACCCCTTTTCCACCAGCAGGTGGCGGCAGAGGGGCGCCCTCGGGCGGCACCGGGCATGAGCTCCCCTCGGCCGCCTGCAGTACCCCTTTTCCACCAGCAGGTGGCGGCAGAGGGGCGCCCTCGGGCGGCACCGGGCATGAGCTCCCCTCGGCCGCCTGCAGTACTCGTTTTCCACCAGCAGGTGGCGGCAGAGGGGCGCCTTCGGGCAGCACCGGGCATGAGCTCCCCTCGGCCGCCTGCAGTACCCCTTTTCCACCAGCAGGTGGCGGCAGAGGGGCGCCCTCGGGCGTCACCGGGCATGAGCTCCCCTCGGCCGCCTGCAGTACCACTTTTCCACCAGCAGGTGGCGGCAGAGGGGCGCCCTCGGGCGGCACCGGGCATGAGCTCCCCTCGGCCGCCTGCAGTACCCCTTTTCCACCAGCAGGTGGCGGCAGAGGGGCGCCCTCGGGCGTCACCGGGCATGAGCTCCCCTCGGCCGCCTGCAGTACTTGTTTTCCACCAGCAGGTGGCGGCAGAGGGGCGCCCTCGGGCGTCACCGGGCATGAGCTCCCCTCGGCCGCCTGCAGTACTCGTTTTCCACCAGCAGGTGGCGGCAGAGGGGCACCCTCGGGCGTCACCGGGCATGAGCTCCCCTCGGCCGCCTGCAGTACCACTTTTCCACCAGCAGGTGGCGGCAGAGGGGCGCCCTCGGGCGGCACCGGGCATGAGCTCCCCTCGGCCGCCTGCAGTACTCGTTTTCCACCAGCAGGTGGCGGCAGAGGGGCGCCCTCGGGCGTCACCGGGCATGAGCTCCCCCCGGCCGCCTGCAGTACCCCTTTTCCACCAGCAGGGGGCGGCCTAACCCTAACCCTAACCTAACCCGAACCCCAACTCCAACCCCAACCCTAACCCTAATGGCGTCCCCCCGGCAACCGCACCCCGCACACTTGGTTCCCCCCTCACTTTGGTTCCCCCCCCCGGTGCGCCTGGCAAGTGTGTCCCCCCGGAACCCGCACCCCGCACACTTGGTTCCCCCCTCATTTTGGTTCCCCCCCCCCTTGGCGTCCCCCAAGCCCCATGGACCCCCCCCCCTTGGTGCCCCACCCCCCGTCCTACCCGTGCCCGCAGCAGCCGCTCGCGTTCCGCCAGCGCCTCCCGCACCCGACGCTGCATCTCGACCAGGTGGAGGCAGGCGCTGGGGGGGGAGAATAAATTGGGGGGGGTCTGGGGGCGCATTTAGGGGGCGGAGGGGACTGGTTCTCAACTGTAGAACTCGGCGTCGAGCACCCCCGGGGGCACCTGCAGGGCCAGGATGCCTGGGGGGGTGCGGGGGGGACATGTTAGCACCGGGCATGAGCTCCCATCGGCCGCCTGCAGTACCCATTTTCCGCCAGCAGGTGGCGGCAGAGGGGCGCCTTCGGGCGTCACCGGGCATGAGCTCCCCTCGGCCGCCTGCAGTACCCCTTTTCCACCAGCAGGTGGCGGCAGAGGGGCGCCCTCGGGCGGCACCGGGCATGAGCTCCCCTCGGCCGCCTGCAGTACCCCTTTTCCACCAGCAGGTGGCGGCAGAGGGGCGCCCTCGGGCGGCACCGGGCATGAGCTCCCCTCGGCCGCCTGCAGTACTCGTTTTCCACCAGCAGGTGGCGGCAGAGGGGCGCCCTCGGGCGTCTCCGGGCATGAGCTCCCCTCGGCCGCCTGCAGTACTCGTTTTCCACCAGCAGGTGGCGGCAGAGGGGTGCCCTCGGGCGTCTCCTTGCATGAGCTCCCCCCGGCCGCCTGCAGTACCCCTTTTCCACCAGCAGGGGGCGGCCTATCCCTAACCCTAACCTAACCCGAACCCCAACTCCAACCCTAACCCTAACCCTAATTGCGTCCCCCCGGCAACCGCACCCCGTACACTTGGTTCCCCCCTCATTTTAGTTCCCCCCGGTGCGCCCTACAAAAGTGTCCCCCCGGAACCCGAACCCCGCACACTTGGTTCCCCCCTCACTTTGGTTCCCCCCCCCGTGCGCCTGGTAAGTGTGTCCCCCCGGAACCCGCACCCTGCACACTTGGTTCCCCCCTCACTTTGGTTCCCCCCCCCCGGTGTGCCTGGCAAGTGTGTCCCCCCGGAACCCGCACCCCGCACACTTGGTTCCCCCCTCATTTTGGTTCCCCCCCCCCTTGGGGTCCCCCAAGCCCCATGGACCCCCCCCCCTTGGTGCCCCACCCCCCGTCCTACCCGTGCCCGCAGCAGCCGCTCGCGCTCCGCCAGCGCCTCCCGTACCCGACGCTGCATCTCGACCAGGTGGAGGCAGGCGCTGGGGCGGGGGAATAAATTGGGGGGGGTCTGGGGGCGCATTTAGGGGGCGGAGGGGACTGGTTCTCACCTGTAGAACTCGGCGTCGAGCACCCCCGGGGGCACCTGCAGGGCCAGGATGCCTGGGGGCGTGCGGGGGGGACATGTTAGCACCGGGCATGAGCTCCCCTCGGCCGCCTGCAGTACCCCTTTTCCACCAGCAGGTGGCGGCAGAGGGGCGCCCTCGGGCGGCACCGGGCATGAGCTCCCCTCGGCCGCCTGCAGTACCCCTTTTCCACCAGCAGGTGGCGGCAGAGGGGCGCCCTCGGGCGGCACCGGGCATGAGCTCCCCTCGGCCGCCTGCAGTACCCCTTTTCCACCAGCAGGTGGCGGCAGAGGGGCGCCCTCGGGCGGCACCGGGCATGAGCTCCCCTCGGCCGCCTGCAGTACCCCTTTTCCACCAGCAGGTGGCGGCAGAGGGGCGCCCTCGGGCGTCACCGGGCATGAGCTCCCCCCGGCCGCCTGCAGTACTCGTTTTCCACCAGCAGGTGGCGGCAGAGGGGCGCCCTCGGGCGGCACCGGGCATGAGCTCCCCTCGGCCGCCTGCAGTACTCGTTTTCCACCAGCAGGTGGCGGCAGAGGGGCGCCCTCGGGCGTCACCGGGCATGAGCTCCCCCCGGCCGCCTGCAGTACCCCTTTTCCACCAGCAGGGGGCGGCCTATCCCTAACCCTAACCTAACCCGAACCCCAACTCCAACCCCAACCCTAACCCTAATGGCGTCCCCCCGGCAACCGCACCCCGCAAACTTGGTTCCCCCCTCATTTTAGTTCCCCCCCCCCTTGGGGTCCCCCAAGCCCCATGGACCCCCCCCCCTTGGTGCCCCACCCCCCGTCCTACCCGTGCCCGCAGCAGCCGCTCGCGCTCCGCCAGCGCCTCCCGCACCCGACGCTGCATCTCGACCAGGTGGAGGCAGGCGCTGGGGGGGGAGAATAAATTGGGGGGGGTCTGGGGGCGCATTTAGGGGGCGGAGGGGACTGGTTCTCACCTGTAGAACTCGGCGTCGAGCACCCCCGGGGGCACCTGCAGGGCCAGGATGCCTGGGGGGGTGCGGGGGGGACATGTTAGCACCGGGCATGAGCTCCCCTCGGCCGCCTGCAGTACCCCTTTTCCACCAGCAGGTGGCGGCAGAGGGGCGCCCTCGGGCGGCACCGGGCATGAGCTCCCCTCGGCCGCCTGCAGTACCCCTTTTCCACCAGCAGGTGGCGGCAGAGGGGCGCCCTCGGGCGGCACCGGGCATGAGCTCCCCTCGGCCGCCTGCAGTACCCCTTTTCCACCAGCAGGTGGCGGCAGAGGGGCGCCCTCGGGCGGCACCGGGCATGAGCTCCCCTCGGCCGCCTGCAGTACTCGTTTTCCACCAGCAGGTGGCGGCAGAGGGGTGCCCTCGGGCGTCTCCTTGCATGAGCTCCCCCCGGCCGCCTGCAGTACCCCTTTTCCACCAGCAGGGGGCGGCCTAACCCTAACCCTAACCTAACCCGAACCCCAACTCCAACCCTAACCCTAACCCTAATTGCGTCCCCCCGGCAACCGCACCCCGTACACTTGTTCCCCCCTCATTTTAGTTCCCCCCGGTGCGCCCTACAAAAGTGTCCCCCCGGAACCCGAACCCCGCACACTTGGTTCCCCCCTCATTTTGGTTCCCCCCCCGGTGCGCCCCGCAAATGTGTCCCCCCGGAACCCGAACCCCGCACACTTGGTTCCCCCCTCACTTTGGTTCCCCCCCCGGTGCGCCTGGCAAGTGTGTCCCCCCGGAACCCACACCCCGCACACTTGGTTCCCCCCTCATTTTGGTTCCCCCCCCCTTGCGGTACCCCCAAGCCCATTGGACCCCCCCCCCTTGGTGCCCCACCCCCCGTCCTACCCGTGCCCACAGCAGCCGCTCGCGCTCCGCCAGCGCCTCCCGCACCCGACGCTGCATCTCGGCCAGTTGGAAGCAGGCGCTGGGGGGGGAGAATAAATTGGGGGGGGTCTGGGGGCGCATTTAAGGGGCGGAGGGGACTGGTTCTCACCTGTAGAACTCGGCGTCGAGCCCCCCCGGGGGCAGCTGCAGGGCCAGGATGCCTGTGGGGGTGCGAGGGGGACATGTAAGCACCGGGCATGAGCTCCCCTCGGCCGCCTGCTGTACCCCTTTTCCACCAGCAGGTGGCGGCAGAGGGGCGCCCTCGGGCGGCACCGGGCATGAGCTCCCCTCGGCCGCCTGCAGTACTCGTTTTCCACCAGCAGGTGGCGGCAGAGGGGCGCCCTCGGGCGTCACCGGGCATGAGCTCCCCTCGGCCGCCTGCAGTACCCCTTTTCCACCAGCAGGTGGCGGCAGAGGGGCGCCCTCGGGCGGCACCGGGCATGAGCTCCCCTCGGCCGCCTGCAGTACCCCTTTTCCACCAGCAGGTGGCGGCAGAGGGGCGCCCTCGGGCGTCACCGGGCATGAGCTCCCCTCGGCCGCCTGCTGTACCCCTTTTCCACCAGCAGGTGGCGGCAGAGGGGCGCCCTCGGGCGTCACCGGCATGAGCTCCCCTCGGCCGCCTGCAGAACTCGTTTTCCACCAGCAGGTGGCGGCAGAGGGGCGCCCTCTGGCGTCACCAGGCATGAGCTCCCCTCGGATGCCTGCAGTACTCGTTTTCCACCAGCAGGTGGCGGCAGAGGGGCGCCCTCGGGCGTCACCGGGCATGAGCTCCCCTCGGCCGCCTGCAGTACCCCTTTTCCACCAGCAGGTGGCGGCAGAGGGGCGCCCTCGTGCGGCACCGGGCATGAGCTCCCCTCGGCCGCCTGCAGTACCCCTTTTCCACCAGCAGGTGGCGGCAGAGGGGCGCCTTCGGGCGTCACCGGGCATGCGCTCCCCTCGGCCGCGTGCAGTACCCCTTTTCCACCAGCAGGTGGCGGCAGAGGGGCGCCCTCGGGCGTCACCAGGCATGAGCTCCCCTCAGCCGCGTGCAGTACCCGTTTTCCACCAGCAGGTGGCGGCAGAAGGGCGCCCTCGGGCGTCACCGGGCATGAGCTCCCCTCGGCCGCCTGCAGTACCCCTTTTCCACCAGCAGGTGGCGGCAGAGGGGCGCCCTCGGGCGTCACCGGGCATGAGCTCCCCTCGGCCGCCCGCAGTACCCCTTTTCCACCAGCAGGTGGCGGCAGAGGGGCGCCCTCGGGCGGCACCGGGCATGAGCTCCCCTCGGCCGCCTGCAGTACCCCTTTTCCACCAGCAGGTGGCGGCAGAGGGGCGCCTTCGGGCGTCACCGGGCATGAGCTCCCCTCGGCCGCCTGCAGTACTCGTTTTCCACCAGCAGGTGGCGGCAGAGGGGCGCCTTCGGGCAGCACCGGGCATGAGCTCCCCTCGGCCGCCTGCAGTACCCCTTTTCCACCAGCAGGTGGCGGCAGAGGGGCGCCCTCGGGCGTCACCGGGCATGAGCTCCCCTCGGCCGCCTGCAGTACCACTTTTCCACCAGCAGGTGGCGGCAGAGGGGCGCCCTCGGGCGTCACCGGGCATGAGCTCCCCTCGGCCGCCTGCAGTACCCCTTTTCCACCAGCAGGTGGCGGCAGAGGGGCGCCCTCGGGCGTCACCGGGCATGAGCTCCCCTCGGCCGCCTGCAGTACTCGTTTTCCACCAGCAGGTGGCGGCAGAGGGGCACCCTCGGGCGTCACCGGGCATGAGCTCCCCTCGGCCGCCTGCAGTACCACTTTTCCACCAGCAGGTGGCGGCAGAGGGGCGCCCTCGGGCGGCACCGGGCATGAGCTCCCCTCGGCCGCCTGCAGTACTCGTTTTCCACCAGCAGGTGGCGGCAGAGGGGCGCCCTCGGGCGTCACCGGGCATGAGCTCCCCCCGGCCTCCTGCAGTACCCCTTTTCCACCAGCAGGGGGCGGCCTAACCCTAACCCTAACCTAACCCGAACCCCAACTCCAACCCCAACCCTAACCCTAACGGCGTCCCCCCGGCAACCGCACCCCGCACACTTGGTTCCCCCCTCACTTTGGTTCCCCCCCCCGTGCGCCTGGTAAGTGTGTCCCCCCGGAACCCGCACCCTGCACACTTGGTTCCCCCCTCACTTTGGTTCCCCCCCCCCGGTGCACCTGGCAAGTGTGTCCCCCCGGAACCCGCACCCCGCACACTTGGTTCCCCCCTCATTTTGGTTCCCCCCGCCCTTGGGGTCCCCCAAGCCCCATGGACCCCCCCCCCTTGGTGCCCCACCCCCCGTCCTACCCGTGCCCGCAGCAGCCGCTCGCGCTCCGCCAGCGCCTCCCGTACCCGACGCTGCATCTCGACCAGGTGGAGGCAGGCGCTGGGGCGGGGGAATAAATTGGGGGGGGTCTGGGGGCGCATTTAGGGGGCGGAGGGGACTGGTTCTCACCTGTAGAACTCGGCGTCGAGCACCCCCGGGGGCACCTGCAGGGCCAGGATGCCTGGGGGCGTGCGGGGGGGACATGTTAGCACCGGGCATGAGCTCCCCTCGGCCGCCTGCAGTACCCCTTTTCCACCAGCAGGTGGCGGCAGAGGGGCGCCCTCGGGCGGCACCGGGCATGAGCTCCCCTCGGCCGCCTGCAGTACCCCTTTTCCACCAGCAGGTGGCGGCAGAGGGGCGCCCTCGGGCGGCACCGGGCATGAGCTCCCCTCGGCCGCCTGCAGTACCCCTTTTCCACCAGCAGGTGGCGGCAGAGGGGCGCCCTCGGGCGTCACCGGGCATGAGCTCCCCCCGGCCGCCTGCAGTACTCGTTTTCCACCAGCAGGTGGCGGCAGAGGGGCGCCCTCGGGCGGCACCGGGCATGAGCTCCCCTCGGCCGCCTGCAGTACTCGTTTTCCACCAGCAGGTGGCGGCAGAGGGGCGCCCTCGGGCGTCACCGGGCATGAGCTCCCCACGGCCGCCTGCAGTACCCCTTTTCCACCAGCAGGGGGCGGCCTATCCCTAACCCTAACCTAACCCGAACCCCAACTCCAACCCCAACCCTAACCCTAATGGCGTCCCCCCGGCAACCGCACCCCGCACACTTGGTTCCCCCCTCATTTTAGTTCCCCCCCCCCTTGGGGTCCCCCAAGCCCCATGGACCCCCCCCCCTTGGTGCCCCACCCCCCGTCCTACCCGTGCCCGCAGCAGCCGCTCGCGCTCCGCCAGCGCCTCCCGCACCCGACGCTGCATCTCGACCAGGTGGAGGCAGGCGCTGGGGGGGGAGAATAAATTGGGGGGGGTCTGGGGGCGCATTTAGGGGGCGGAGGGGACTGGTTCTCACCTGTAGAACTCGGCGTCGAGCACCCCCGGGGGCACCTGCAGGGCCAGGATGCCTGGGGGGGTGCGGGGGGGCCATGTTAGCACCGGGCATGAGCTCCCCTCGGCCGCCTGCAGTACCCCTTTTCCACCAGCAGGTGGCGGCAGAGGGGCGCCCTCGGGCGGCACCGGGCATGAGCTCCCCTCGGCCGCCTGCAGTACCCCTTTTCCACCAGCAGGTGGCGGCAGAGGGGCGCCCTCGGGCGGCACCGGGCATGAGCTCCCCTCGGCCGCCTGCAGTACCCCTTTTCCACCAGCAGGTGGCGGCAGAGGGGCGCCCTCGGGCGGCACCGGGCATGAGCTCCCCTCGGCCGCCTGCAGTACTCGTTTTCCACCAGCAGGTGGCGGCAGAGGGGTGCCCTCGGGCGTCTCCTTGCATGAGCTCCCCCGGCCGCCTGCAGTACCCCTTTTCCACCAGCAGGGGGCGGCCTAACCCTAACCCTAACCTAACCCGAACCCCAACTCCAACCCTAACCCTAACCCTAATTGCGTCCCCCCGGCAACCGCACCCCGTACACTTGGTTCCCCCCTCATTTTAGTTCCCCCCGGTGCGCCCTACAAAAGTGTCCCCCCGGAACCCGAACCCCGCACACTTGGTTCCCCCCTCATTTTGGTTCCCCCCCCGGTGCGCCCCGCAAATGTGTCCCCCCGGAACCCGAACCCCGCACACTTGGTTCCCCCCTCACTTTGGTTCCCCCCCCGGTGCGCCTGGCAAGTGTGTCCCCCCGGAACCCACACCCCGCACACTTGGTTCCCCCCTCATTTTGGTTCCCCCCCCCTTGCGGTACCCCCAAGCCCATTGGACCCCCCCCCCTTGGTGCCCCACCCCCCGTCCTACCCGTGCCCGCAGCAGCCGCTCGCGCTCCGCCAGCGCCTCCCGCACCCGACGCTGCATCTCGGCCAGTTGGAAGCAGGCGCTGGGGGGGGGGAATAAATTGGGGGGGGGTCTAGGGGCGCATTTAAGGGGCGGAGGGGACTGGTTCTCACCTGTAGAACTCGGCGTCGAGCCCCCCCGGGGGCAGCTGCAGGGCCAGGATGCCTGTGGGGGTGCGAGGGGGACATGTAAGCACCGGGCATGAGCTCCCCTCGGCCGCCTGCTGTACCCCTTTTCCACCAGCAGGTGGCGGCAGAGGGGCGCCCTCGGGCGTCACCAGGCATGAGCTCCCCTCGGCCGCCTGCAGTACTCGTTTTCCACCAGCAGGTGGCGGCAGAGGGGCGCCCTCGGGCGTCACCGGGCATGAGCTCCCCTCGGCCGCCTGCAGTACCCCTTTTCCACCAGCAGGTGGCGGCAGAGGGGCGCCCTCGTGCGGCACCGGGCATGAGCTCCCCTCGGCCGCCTGCAGTACCCCTTTTCCACCAGCAGGTGGCGGCAGAGGGGCGCCCTCGGGCGTCAGCGGGCATGAGCTCCCCTCGGCCGCCCGCAGTACCCCTTTTCCACCAGCAGGTGGCGGCAGAGGGGCGCCCTCGGGCGGCACCGGGCATGAGCTCCCCTCGGCCGCCTGCAGTACCCCTTTTCCACCAGCAGGTGGCGGCAGAGGGGCGCCTTCGGGCGTCACCGGGCATGAGCTCCCCTCGGCCGCCTGCAGTACTCGTTTTCCACCAGCAGGTGGCGGCAGAGGGGCGCCTTCGGGCAGCACCGGGCATGAGCTCCCCTCGGCCGCCTGCAGTACCCCTTTTCCACCAGCAGGTGGCGGCAGAGGGGCGCCCTCGGGCGTCACCGGGCATGAGCTCCCCTCGGCCGCCTGCAGTACCACTTTTCCACCAGCAGGTGGCGGCAGAGGGGCGCCCTCGGGCGTCACCGGGCATGAGCTCCCCTCGGCCGCCTGCAGTACCCCTTTTCCACCAGCAGGTGGCGGCAGAGGGGCGCCCTCGGGCGTCACCGGGCATGAGCTCCCCTCGGCCGCCTGCAGTACTCGTTTTCCACCAGCAGGTGGCGGCAGAGGGGCGCCCTCGGGCGTCACCGGGCATGAGCTCCCCTCGGCCGCCTGCAGTACTCGTTTTCCACCAGCAGGTGGCGGCAGAGGGGCACCCTCGGGCGTCACCGGGCATGAGCTCCCCTCGGCCGCCTGCAGTACCCCTTTTCCACCAGCAGGTGGCGGCAGAGGGGCGCCCTCGGGCGGCACCGGGCATGAGCTCCCCTCGGCCGCCTGCAGTACTCGTTTTCCACCAGCAGGTGGCGGCAGAGGGGCGCCCTCGGGCGTCACCGGGCATGAGCTCCCCCCGGCCGCCTGCAGTACCCCTTTTCCACCAGCAGGGGGCGGCCTAACCCTAACCCTAACCTAACCCGAACCCCAACTCCAACCCCAACCCTAACCCTAATGGCGTCCCCCCGGCAACCGCACCCCGCACACTTGGTTCCCCCCTCACTTTGGTTCCCCCCCCCCGGTGCGCCTGGCAAGTGTGTCCCCCCGGAACCCGCACCCCGCACACTTGGTTCCCCCCTCATTTTGGTTCCCCCCCCCCCTTGGGGTCCCCCAAGCCCCATGGACCCCCCCCCCTTGGTGCCCCACCCCCCGTCCTACCCGTGCCCGCAGCAGCCGCTCGCGCTCCGCCAGCGCCTCCCGCACCCAACGCTGCATCTCGACCAGGTGGAGGCAGGCGCTGGGGGGGGAGAATAAATTGGGGGGGGTCTGGGGGCGCATTTAGGGGGCGGAGGGGACTGGTTCTCACCTGTAGAACTCGGCGTCGAGCACCCCCGGGGGCACCTGCAGGGCCAGGATGCCTGGGGGGGTGCGGGGGGGACATGTTAGCACCGGGCATGAGCTCCCATCGGCCGCCTGCAGTACCCCTTTTCCACCAGCAGGTGGCGGCAGAGGGGCGCCTTCGGGCGTCACCGGGCATGAGCTCCCCTCGGCCGCCTGCAGTACTCGTTTTCCACCAGCAGGTGGCGGCAGAGGGGCGCCCTCGGGCGTCACCGGGCATGAGCTCCCCTCGGCCGCCTGCAGTACCACTTTTCCACCAGCAGGTGGCGGCAGAGGGGCGCCCTCGGGCGTCACCGGGCATGAGCTCCCCTCGGCCGCCTGCAGTACTCGTTTTCCACCAGCAGGTGGCGGCAGAGGGGCGCCCTCGGGCGTCTCCGGGCATGAGCTCCCCCCGGCCGCCTGCAGTACCCCTTTTCCACCAGCAGGGGGCAGCCTAACCCTAACCCTAACCTAACCCGAACCCCAACTCCAACCCTAACCCTAACCCTAATTGCGTCCCCCCGGCAACCGCACCCCGCACACTTGGTTCCCCCCTCATTTTAGTTCCCCCCGGTGCGCCCTACAAAAGAGTCCCCCCAGAACCCGCACCCCGCACACTTGGTTCCCCCCTCCTTTTGGTTCCCCCTGGTGAGCCCCGCAAATGTGTCCCCCCGGAACCCGAACACCGCACACATGGTTCCCCCCTCACTTTGGTTCCCCCCCCCGTGCGCCTGGCAAGTGTGTCCCCCCGGAACCCGCACCCCGCACACTTGGTTCCCCCCTCACTTTGGTTCCCCCCCCCCGGTGCGCCTGGCAAGTGTGTCCCCCCGGAACCCGCACCCCGCACACTTGGTTCCCCCCTCATTTTGGTTCCCCCCCCCCTTGGGGTCCCCCAAGCCCCATGGACCCCCCCCCCTTGGTGCCCCACCCCCCGTCCTACCCGTGCCCGCAGCAGCCACTCGCGCTCCGCCAGCGCCTCCCGCACCCGACGCTGCATCTCGACCAGGTGGAGGCAGGCGCTGGGGCGGGGGAATAAATTGGGGGGGGTCTGGGGGCGCATTTAGGGGGCGGAGGGGACTGGTTCTCACCTGTAGAACTCGGCGTCGAGCACCCCCGGGGGCACCTGCAGGGCCAGGATGCCTGGGGGCGTGCGGGGGGGACATGTTAGCACCGGGCATGAGCTCCCCTCGGCCGCCTGCAGTACCCCTTTTCCACCAGCAGGTGGCGGCAGAGGGGCGCCCTCGGGCGGCACCGGGCATGAGCTCCCCTCGGCCGCCTGCAGTACCCCTTTTCCACCAGCAGGTGGCGGCAGAGGGGCGCCCTCGGGCGGCACCGGGCATGAGCTCCCCTCGGCCGCCTGCAGTACCCCTTTTCCACCAGCAGGTGGCGGCAGAGGGGCGCCCTCGGGCGGCACCGGGCATGAGCTCCCCTCGGCCGCCTGCAGTACCCCTTTTCCACCAGCAGGTGGCGGCAGAGGGGCGCCCTCGGGCGGCACCGGGCATGAGCTCCCCTCGGCCGCCTGCAGTACCCCTTTTCCACCAGCAGGTGGCGGCAGAGGGGCGCCTTCGGGCGTCACCGGGCATGAGCTCCCCTCGGCCGCCTGCAGTACTCGTTTTCCACCAGCAGGTGGCGGCAGAGGGGCGCCCTCGGGCGTCACCGGGCATGAGCTCCCCTCGGCCGCCTGCAGTACTCGTTTTCCACCAGCAGGTGGCGGCAGAGGGGCGCCCTCGGGCGTCACCGGGCATGAGCTCCCCCCGGCCGCCTGCAGTACCCCTTTTCCACCAGCAGGGGGCGACCTAACCCTAACCCTAACCTAACCCGAACCCCAACTCCAACCCCAACCCTAACCCTAATGGCGTCCCCCCGGCAATCGCACCCCGCACACTTGGTTCCCCCCTCACTTTGGTTCCCCCCCACCGGTGCGCCTGGCAAGTGTGTCCCCCCGGAACCCGCACCCCGCACACTTGGTTCCCCCCTCATTTTGGTTCCCCCCCCCCTTGGGGTTCCCCAAGCCCCATGGACCCCCCCCCCTTGGTGCCCCACCCCCCGTCCTACCCGTGCCCGCAGCAGCCGCTCGCGCTCCGCCAGCGCCTCCCGCACCCGACGCTGCATCTCGACCAGGTGGAGGCAGGCGCTGGGGGGGGAGAATAAATTGGGGGGGGTCTGGGGGCGCATTTAGGGGGCGGAGGGGACTGGTTCTCACCTGTAGAACTCGGCGTCGAGCACCCCCGGGGGCACCTGCAGGGCCAGGATGCCTGGGGGCGTGCGGGGGGGACATGTTAGCACCGGGCATGAGCTCCCCTCGGCCGCCTGCAGTACCCCTTTTCCACCAGCAGGTGGCGGCAGAGGGGCGCCCTCGGGCGGCACCGGGCATGAGCTCCCCTCGGCCGCCTGCAGTACCCCTTTTCCACCAGCAGGTGGCGGCAGAGGGGCGCCCTCGGGCGGCACCGGGCATGAGCTCCCCTCGGCCGCCTGCAGTACCCCTTTTCCACCAGCAGGTGGCGGCAGAGGGGCGCCCTCGGGCGGCACCGGGCATGAGCTCCCCTCGGCCGCCTGCAGTACCCCTTTTCCACCAGCAGGTGGCGGCAGAGGGGCGCCCTCGGGCGTCACCGGGCATGAGCTCCCCCCGGCCGCCTGCAGTACTCGTTTTCCACCAGCAGGTGGCGGCAGAGGGGCGCCCTCGGGCGGCACCGGGCATGAGCTCCCCTCGGCCGCCTGCAGTACTCGTTTTCCACCAGCAGGTGGCGGCAGAGGGGCGCCCTCGGGCGTCACCGGGCATGAGCTCCCCTCGGCCGCCTGCAGTACTCGTTTTCCACCAGCAGGGGGCGGCCTATCCCTAACCCTAACCTAACCCGAACCCCAACTCCAACCCCAACCCTAACCCTAATGGCGTCCCCCCGGCAACCGCACCCCGCACACTTGGTTCCCCCCTCATTTTAGTTCCCCCCCCCCTTGGGGTCCCCCAAGCCCCATGGACCCCCCCCCCTTGGTGCCCCACCCCCCGTCCTACCCGTGCCCGCAGCAGCCGCTCGCGCTCCGCCAGCGCCTCCCGCACCCGACGCTGCATCTCGACCAGGTGGAGGCAGGCGCTGGGGGGGGAGAATAAATTGGGGGGGGTCTGGGGGCGCATTTAGGGGGCGGAGGGGACTGGTTCTCACCTGTAGAACTCGGCGTCGAGCACCCCCGGGGGCACCTGCAGGGCCAGGATGCCTGGGGGGGTGCGGGGGGGACATGTTAGCACCGGGCATGAGCTCCCCTCGGCCGCCTGCAGTACCCCTTTTCCACCAGCAGGTGGCGGCAGAGGGGCGCCCTCGGGCGGCACCGGGCATGAGCTCCCCTCGGCCGCCTGCAGTACCCCTTTTCCACCAGCAGGTGGCGGCAGAGGGGCGCCCTCGGGCGGCACCGGGCATGAGCTCCCCTCGGCCGCCTGCAGTACCCCTTTTCCACCAGCAGGTGGCGGCAGAGGGGCGCCCTCGGGCGGCACCGGGCATGAGCTCCCCTCGGCCGCCTGCAGTACTCGTTTTCCACCAGCAGGTGGCGGCAGAGGGGTGCCCTCGGGCGTCTCCTTGCATGAGCTCCCCCCGGCCGCCTGCAGTACCCCTTTTCCACCAGCAGGGGGCGGCCTAACCCTAACCCTAACCTAACCCGAACCCCAACTCCAACCCTAACCCTAACCCTAATTGCGTCCCCCCGGCAACCGCACCCCGTACACTTGGTTCCCCCCTCATTTTAGTTCCCCCCGGTGCGCCCTACAAAAGTGTCCCCCCGGAACCCGAACCCCGCACACTTGGTTCCCCCCTCATTTTGGTTCCCCCCCCGGTGCGCCCCGCAAATGTGTCCCCCCGGAACCCGAACCCCGCACACTTGGTTCCCCCCTCACTTTGGTTCCCCCCCCGGTGCGCCTGGCAAGTGTGTCCCCCCGGAACCCACACCCCGCACACTTGGTTCCCCCCTCATTTTGGTTCCCCCCCCCTTGCGGTACCCCCAAGCCCATTGGACCCCCCCCCCCTTGGTGCCCCACCCCCCGTCCTACCCGTGCCCGCAGCAGCCGCTCGCGCTCCGCCAGCGCCTCCCGCACCCGACGCTGCATCTCGGCCAGTTGGAAGCAGGCGCTGGGGGGGGGGAATAAATTGGGGGGGGGTCTAGGGGCGCATTTAAGGGGCGGAGGGGACTGGTTCTCACCTGTAGAACTCGGCGTCGAGCCCCCCCGGGGGCAGCTGCAGGGCCAGGATGCCTGTGGGGGTGCGAGGGGGACATGTAAGCACCGGGCATGAGCTCCCCTCGGCCGCCTGCAGTACCCCTTTTCCACCAGCAGGGGGCGGCCTAACCCTAACCCTAACCTAACCCGAACCCCAACTCCAACCCTAACCCTAACCCTAATTGCGTCCCCCCGGCAACCGCACCCCGCACACTTGGTTCCCCCCTCATTTTAGTTCCCCCCGGTGCGCCCTACAAAAGTGTCCCCCAGAACCCGCACCCCGCACACTTGGTTCCCCCCTCCTTTTGGTTCCCCCTGGTGCGCCCCGCAAATGTGTCCCCCCGGAACCCGAACCCCGCACACATGGTTCCCCCCTCACTTTGGTTCCCCCCCCCGTGCGCCTGGCAAGTGTGTCCCCCCGGAACCCGCACCCCGCACACTTGGTTCCCCCCTCACTTTGGTTCCCCCCCACCGGTGCGCCTGGCAAGTGTGTCCCCCCGGAACCCGCACCCCGCACACTTGGTTCCCCCCTCATTTTGGTTCCCCCCCCCCTTGGGGTCCCCCAAGCCCCATGGACCCCCCCCCCTTGGTGCCCCACCCCCCGTCCTACCCGTGCCCGCAGCAGCCGCTCGCGCTCCGCCAGCGCCTCCCGCACCCGACGCTGCATCTCGACCAGGTGGAGGCAGGCGCTGGGGCGGGGGAATAAATTGGGGGGGGTCTGGGGGCGCATTTAGGGGGCGGAGGGGACTGGTTCTCACCTGTAGAACTCGGCGTCGAGCACCCCCGGGGGCACCTGCAGGGCCAGGATGCCTGGGGGCGTGCGGGGGGGACATCTTAGCACCGGGCATGAGCTCCCCTCGGCCGCCTGCAGTACCCCTTTTCCACCAGCAGGTGGCGGCAGAGGGGCGCCCTCGGGCGGCACCGGGCATGAGCTCCCCTCGGCCGCCTGCAGTACCCCTTTTCCACCAGCAGGTGGCGGCAGAGGGGCGCCCTCGGGCGGCACCGGGCATGAGCTCCCCTCGGCCGCCTGCAGTACCCCTTTTCCACCAGCAGGTGGCGGCAGAGGGGCGCCCTCGGGCGGCACCGGGCATGAGCTCCCCTCGGCCGCCTGCAGTACCCCTTTTCCACCAGCAGGTGGCGGCAGAGGGGCGCCCTCGGGCGTCACCGGGCATGAGCTCCCCTCGGCCGCCTGCAGTACCCCTTTTCCACCAGCAGGTGGCGGCAGAGGGGCGCCTTCGGGCGTCACCGGGCATGAGCTCCCCTCGGCCGCCTGCAGTACCACTTTTCCACCAGCAGGTGGCGGCAGAGGGGCGCCCTCGGGCGTCACCGGGCATGAGCTCCCCTCGGCCGCCTGCAGTACTCGTTTTCCACCAGCAGGTGGCGGCAGAGGGGCGCCCTCGGGCGTCACCGGGCATGAGCTCCCCCCGGCCGCCTGCAGTACCCCTTTTCCACCAGCAGGGGGCGACCTAACCCTAACCCTAACCTAACCCGAACCCCAACTCCAACCCCAACCCTAACCCTAATGGCGTCCCCCCGGCAATCGCACCCCGCACACTTGGTTCCCCCCTCACTTTGGTTCCCCCCCACCGGTGCGCCTGGCAAGTGTGTCCCCCCGGAACCCGCACCCCGCACACTTGGTTCCCCCCTCATTTTGGTTCCCCCCCCCCTTGGGGTCCCCCAAGCCCCATGGACCCCCCCCCCTTGGTGCCCCACCCCCCGTCCTACCCGTGCCCGCAGCAGCCGCTCGCGCTCCGCCAGCGCCTCCCGCACCCGACGCTGCATCTCGACCAGGTGGAGGCAGGCGCTGGGGGGGGAGAATAAATTGGGGGGGGTCTGGGGGCGCATTTAGGGGGCGGAGGGGACTGGTTCTCACCTGTAGAACTCGGCGTCGAGCACCCCCGGGGGCACCTGCAGGGCCAGGATGCCTGGGGGGGTGCGGGGGGGACATGTTAGCACCGGGCATGAGCTCCCCTCGGCCGCCTGCAGTACCCCTTTTCCACCAGCAGGTGGCGGCAGAGGGGCGCCCTCGGGCGGCACCGGGCATGAGCTCCCCTCGGCCGCCTGCAGTACCCCTTTTCCACCAGCAGGTGGCGGCAGAGGGGCGCCCTCGGGCGGCACCGGGCATGAGCTCCCCTCGGCCGCCTGCAGTACTCGTTTTCCACCAGCAGGTGGCGGCAGAGGGGCGCCCTCGGGCGTCACCGGGCATGAGCTCCCCTCGGCCGCCTGCAGTACTCGTTTTCCACCAGCAGGTGGCGGCAGAGGGGCACCCTCGGGCGTCACCGGGCATGAGCTCCCCTCGGCCGCCTGCAGTACCCCTTTTCCACCAGCAGGTGGCGGCAGAGGGGCGCCCTCGGGCGGCACCGGGCATGAGCTCCCCTCGGCCGCCTGCAGTACTCGTTTTCCACCAGCAGGTGGCGGCAGAGGGGCGCCCTCGGGCGTCACCGGGCATGAGCTCCCCCCGGCCGCCTGCAGTACCCCTTTTCCACCAGCAGGGGGCGGCCTAACCCTAACCCTAACCTAACCCGAACCCCAACTCCAACCCTAACCCTAACCCTAATTGCGTCCCCCCGGCAACCGCACCCCGTACACTTGGTTCCCCCCTCATTTTAGTTCCCCCCGGTGCGCCCTACAAAAGTGTCCCCCCGGAACCCGAACCCCACACACTTGGTTCCCCCCTCATTTTGGTTCCCCCCCCGGTACGCCCCGCAAATGTGTCCCCCCGGAACCCGAACCCCGCACACTTGGTTCCCCCCTCACTTTGGTTCCCCCCCCGGTGCGCCTGGCAAGTGTGTCCCCCCGGAACCCACACCCCGCACACTTGGTTCCCCCCTCATTTTGGTTCCCCCCCCCTTGCGGTCCCCCCAAGCCCATTGGACCCCCCCCCCTTGGTGCCCCACCCCCCGTCCTACCCGTGCCCGCAGCAGCCGCTCGCGCTCCGCCAGCGCCTCCCGCACCCGACGCTGCATCTCGGCCAGTTGGAAGCAGGCGCTGGGGGGGGGAATAAATTGGGGGGGGGTCTAGGGGCGCATTTAAGGGGCGGAGGGGACTGGTTCTCACCTGTAGAACTCGGCGTCGAGCCCCCCCGGGGGCAGCTGCAGGGCCAGGATGCCTGTGGGGGTGCGAGGGGGACATGTAAGCACCGGGCATGAGCTCCCCTCGGCCGCCTGCTGTACCCCTTTTCCACCAGCAGGTGGCGGCAGAGGGGCGCCCTCGGGCGTCACCGGGCATGAGCTCCCCTCGGCCGCCTGCAGTACTCGTTTTCCACCAGCAGGTGGCGGCAGAGGGGCGCCCTCTGGCGTCACCAGGCATGAGCTCCCCTCGGCCGCCTGCAGTACTCGTTTTCCACCAGCAGGTGGCGGCAGAGGGGCGCCCTCGGGCGTCACCGGGCATGAGCTCCCCTCGGCCGCCTGCAGTACCCCTTTTCCACCAGCAGGTGGCGGCAGAGGGGCGCCCTCGGGCGGCACCGGGCATGAGCTCCCCTCGGCCGCCTGCAGTACCCCTTTTCCACCAGCAGGTGGCGGCAGAGGGGCGCCCTCGGGCGTCACCGGGCATGAGCTCCCCTCGGCCGCCTGCAGTACTCGTTTTCCACCAGCAGGTGGCAGCAGAGGGGCGCCCTCGGGCGTCACCAGGCATGAGCTCCCCTCAGCCGCCTGCAGTACCCGTTTTCCACCAGCAGGTGGCGGCAGAAGGGCGCCCTCGGGCGTCACCGGGCATGAGCTCCCCTTGGCCGCCTGCAGTACCCCTTTTCCACCAGCAGGTGGCGGCAGAGGGGCGCCCTCGGGCGTCACCGGGCATGAGCTCCCCTCGGCCGCCTGCAGTACTCGTTTTCCACCAGCAGGTGGCGGCAGAGGGGCGCCCTCGGGCGGCACCGGGCATGAGCTCCCCTCGGCCGCCTGCAGTACCCCTTTTCCACCAGCAGGTGGAGGCAGAGGGGCGCCTTCGGGCGTCACCGGGCATGAGCTCCCCTCGGCCGCCTGCAGTACTCGTTTTCCACCAGCAGGTGGCGGCAGAGGGGCGCCTTCGGGCAGCACCGGGCATGAGCTCCCCTCGGCCGCCTGCAGTACCCCTTTTCCACCAGCAGGTGGCGGCAGAGGGGCGCCCTCGGGCGTCACCGGGCATGAGCTCCCCTCGGCCGCCTGCAGTACCACTTTTCCACCAGCAGGTGGCGGCAGAGAGGCGCCCTCGGGCGTCACCGGGCATGAGCTCCCCTCGGCCGCGTGCAGTACCCCTTTTCCACCAGCAGGTGGCGGCAGAGGGGCGCCCTCGGGCGTCACCGGGCATGAGCTCCCCTCGGCCGCCTGCAGTACTCGTTTTCCACCAGCAGGTGGCGGCAGAGGGGCGCCCTCGGGCGTCACCGGGCATGAGCTCCCCTCGGCCGCCTGCAGTACTCGTTTTCCACCAGCAGGTGGCGGCAGAGGGGCGCCCTCGGGCGTCACCGGGCATGAGCTCCCCCCGGCCGCCTGCAGTACCCCTTTTCCACCAGCAGGGGGCGGCCTAACCCTAACCCTAACCTAACCCGAACCCCAACTCCAACCCCAACCCTAACCCTAGTCGCGTCCCCCCGGCAACCGCACCCCGCACACTTGGTTCCCCCCTCACTTTGGTTCCCCCCCCCCGGTGCGCCTGGCAAGTGTGTCCCCCCGGAACCCGCACCCCGCACACTTGGTTCCCCCCTCATTTTGGTTCCCCCCCCCCTTGGGGTCCCCCAAGCCCCATGGACCCCCCCCCCTTGGTGCCCCACCCCCCGTCCTACCCGTGCCCGCAGCAGCCGCTCGCGCTCCGCCAGCGCCTCCCGCACCCGACGCTGCATCTCGACCAGGTGGAGGCAGGCGCTGGGGGGGGGGAATAAATTGGGGGGGGTCTGGGGGCGCATTTAGGGGGCGGAGGGGACTGGTTCTCACCTGTAGAACTCGGCGTAGAGCACCCCCGGGGGCACCTGCAGGGCCAGGATGCCTGGGGGGGTGCGGGGGGGACATGTTAGCACCGGGCATGAGCTCCCCTCGGCCGCGTGCAGTACGCCTTTTCCACCAGCAGGTGGCGGCAGAGGGGCGCCCTCGGGCGGCACCGGGCATGAGCTCCCCTCGGCCGCCTGCAGTACCCCTTTTCCACCAGCAGGTGGCGGCAGAGGGGCGCCCTCGGGCGGCACCGGGCATGAGCTCCCCTCGGCCGCCTGCAGTACTCGTTTTCCACCAGCAGGTGGCGGCAGAGGGGCGCCCTCGGGCGTCACCGGGCATGAGCTCCCCTCGGCCGCCTGCAGTACTCGTTTTCCACCAGCAGGTGGCGGCAGAGGGGCGCCCTCGGGCGTCACCGGGCATGAGCTCCCCCCGGCCGCCTGCAGTACCCCTTTTCCACCAGCAGGGGGCGGCCTAACCCTAACCCTAACCTAACCCGAACCCCAACTCCAACCCCAACCCTAACCCTAATGGCGTCCCCCCGGCAACCGCACCCCGCACACTTGGTTCCCCCCTCACTTTGGTTCCCCCCCCCCGGTGCGCCTGGCAAGTGTGTCCCCCCGGAACCCGCACCCCGCACACTTGGTTCCCCCCTCATTTTGGTTCCCCCCCCCCTTGGGGTCCCCCAAGCCCCATGGACCCCCCCCCCTTGGTGCCCCACCCCCCGTCCTACCCGTGCCCGCAGCAGCCGCTCGCGCTCCGCCAGCGCCTCCCGCACCCGACGCTGCATCTCGACCAGGTGGAGGCAGGCGCTGGGGGGGGGGAATAAATTGGGGGGGGTCTGGGGGCGCATTTAGGGGGCGGAGGGGACTGGTTCTCACCTGTAGAACTCGGCGTCGAGCACCCCCGGGGGCACCTGCAGGGCCAGGATGCCTGGGGGTGTGCGGGGGGGACATGTTAGCACCGGGCATGAGCTCCCCTCGGCCGCGTGCAGTACCCCTTTTCCACCAGCAGGTGGCGGCAGAGGGGCGCCCTCGGGCGGCACCGGGCATGAGCTCCCCTCGGCCGCCTGCAGTACCCCTTTTCCACCAGCAGGTGGCGGCAGAGGGGCGCCCTCGGGCGGCACCGGGCATGAGCTCCCCTCGGCCGCCTGCAGTACCCCTTTTCCACCAGCAGGTGGCGGCAGAGGGGCGCCCTCGGGCGGCACCGGGCATGAGCTCCCCTCGGCCGCCTGCAGTACCCCTTTTCCACCAGCAGGTGGCGGCAGAGGGGCGCCCTCGGGCGGCACCGGGCATGAGCTCCCCTCGGCCGCCTGCTGTACCCCTTTTCCACCAGCAGGTGGCGGCAGAGGGGCGCCCTCGGCCGTCACCGGGCATGAGCTCCCCTCGGCCACCTGCAGTACCCCTTTTCCACCAGCAGGTGGCGGCAGAGGGGCGCCTTCGGGCGTCACCGGGCATGAGCTCCCCTCGGCCGCCTGCAGTACCCCTTTTCCACCAGCAGGTGGCGGCAGAGGGGCGCCCTCGGGCGTCACCGGGCATGAGCTCCCCTCGGCCGCCTGCAGTACCCCTTTTCCACCAGCAGGTGGCGGCAGAGGGGCGCCCTCGGGCGGCACCGGGCATGAGTTCCCCTCGGCCGACTGCAGTACCCCTTTTCCACCAGCAGGTGGCGGCAGAGGGGCGCCCTCGGGCGTCACCGGGCATGAGCTCCCCTCGGCCGCCTGCAGTACTCGTTTTCCACCAGCAGGTGGCGGCAGAGGGGCGCCCTCGGGCGTCACCGGGCATGAGCTCCCCTCGGCCGCCTGCAGTACTCGTTTTCCACCAGCAGGTGGCGGCAGAGGGGCGCCCTCGGGCGTCACCGGGCATGAGCTCCCCCCGGCCGCCTGCAGTACCCCTTTTCCACCAGCAGGGGGCGGCCTAACCCTAACCCTAACCTAACCCGAACCCCAACTCCAACCCCAACCCTAACCCTAATGGCGTCCCCCCGGCAACCGCACCCCGCACACTTGGTTCCCCCCTCACTTTGGTTCCCCCCCCCCGGTGCGCCTGGCAAGTGTGTCCCCCCGGAACCCGCACCCCGCACACTTGGTTCCCCCCTCATTTTGGTTCCCCCCCCCCTTGGCGTCCCCCAAGCCCCATGGACCCCCCCCCCTTGGTGCCCCACCCCCCGTCCTACCCGTGCCCGCAGCAGCCGCTCGCGCTCCGCCAGCGCCTCCCGCACCCGACGCTGCATCTCGACCAGGTGGAGGCAGGCGCTGGGGGGGGAGAATAAATTAAGGGGGGTCTGGGGGCGCATTTAGGGGGCGGAGGGGACTGGTTCTCACCTGTAGAACTCGGCGTCGAGCACCCCCGGAGGCACCTGCAGGGCCAGGATGCCTGGGGGGGTGCGGGGGGGACATGTTACCACCGGGCATGAGCTCCCCTCGGCCGCCTGCAGTACCCCTTTTCCACCAGCAGGTGGCGGCAGAGGGGCGCCCTCGGGCGGCACCGGGCATGAGCTCCCCTCGGCCGCCTGCAGTACCCCTTTTCCACCAGCAGGTGGCGGCAGAGGGGCGCCCTCGGGCGTCACCGGGCATGAGCTCCCCTCGGCCGCCTGCAGTACCCCTTTTCCACCAGCAGGTGGCGGCAGAGGGGCGCCCTCGGGCGGCACCGGGCATGAGCTCCCCTCAGCCGCGTGCAGTACCCCTTTTCCACCAGCAGGTGGCGGCAGAAGGGCGCCCTCGGGCGTCACCGGGCATGAGCTCCCCTCGGCCGCCTGCAGTACCCCTTTTCCACCAGCAGGTGGTGGCAGAGGGGCGCCCTCGGGCGTCACCGGGCATGAGCTCCCCTCGGCCGCCTGCAGTACCCCTTTTCCACCAGCAGGTGGCGGCAGAGGGGCGCCCTCGGGCGTCACCGGGCATGAGCTCCCCTCGGCCGCCTGCAGTACCCCTTTTCCACCAGCAGGTGGCGGCAGAGGGGCGCCTTCGGGCGTCACCGGTCATGAGCTCCCCTCGGCCGCCTGCAGTACTCGTTTTCCACCAGCAGGTGGCGGCAGAGGGGCGCCTTCGGGCGGCACCGGGCATGAGCTTACCTCGGCCGCCTGCAGTACCCCTTTTCCACCAGCAGGTGGCGGCAGAGGGGCGCCCTCGGGCGTCACCGGGCATGAGCTCCCCTCGGCCGCCTGCAGTACCCCTTTTCCACCAGCAGGTGGCGGCAGAGGGGCGCCCTCGGGCGGCACCGGGCATGAGCTCCCCTCGGCCGCCTGCAGTACCCCTTTTCCACCAGCAGGTGGCGGCAGAGGGGCGCCCTCTGGCGTCACCGGGCATGAGCTCCCCTCGGCCGCCTGCAGTACTCGTTTTCCACCAGCAGGTGGCGGCAGAGGGGCGCCCTCGGGCGTCACCGGGCATGAGGTCCCCTCGGCCGCCTGCAGTACTCGTTTTCCACCAGCAGGTGGCGGCAGAGGGGTGCCCTCGGGCGTCTCCGGGCATGAGCTCCCCCCGGCCGCCTGCAGTACCCCTTTTCCACCAGCAGGGGGCGGCCTAACCCTAACCCTAACCTAACCCGAACCCCAACTCCAACCGTAACCCTAACCCTAATTGCGTCCCCCCGGCAACCGCACCCCGCACACTTGGTTCCCCCCTCATTTTAGTTCCCCCCGGTGCGCCCTACAAAAGTATCCCCCCGGAACCCGAACCCCGCACACTTGGTTCCCCCCTCATTTTGGTTCCCCCCCCCGGTGCACCCCGCAAATGTGTCCCCCCGGAACCCGAACCCCGCACACTTGGTTCCCCCCTCACTTTGGTTCCCCCCCCGGTGCGCCTGGCAAGTGTGTCCCCCCGGAACCCACACCCCGCACACTTGGTTCCCCCCTCATTTTGGTTCCCCCCCCCCTTGCGGTCCCCCCAAGCCTATTGGACTCCCCCCCCTTGGTGCCCCACCCCCCGTCCTACCCGTGCCCGCAGCAGCCGCTCGCGCTCCGCCAGCGCCTCCCGCACCCGACGCTGCATCTCGACCAGGTGGAGGCAGGCGCTGGGGGGGGAGAATAAATTGGGGGGGGTCTGGGGGCGCATTTAAGGGGCGGAGGGGACTGGTTCTCACCTGTAGAACTCGGCGTCGAGCACCCCCGGGGGCAGCTGCAGGGCCAGGATGCCTGTGGGGGTGCGAGGGGGACATGTAAGCACCGGGCATGAGCTCCCCTCGGCCGCCTGCAGTACCCCTTTTCCACCAGCAGGTGGCGGCAGAGGGGCGCCCTCGGGCGTCACCGGGCATGAGCTCCCCTCGGCCGCCTGCAGTACTCGTTTTCCACCAGCAGGTGGCGGCAGAGGGGCGCCCTCTGGCGTCACCAGGCATGAGCTCCCCTCGGCCGCCTGCAGTACCCCTTTTCCACCAGCAGGTGGCGGCAGAGGGGCCCCCTCGGGCGTCACCGGGCATGAGCTCCCCTCGGCCGCCTGCAGTACCCCTTTTCCACCAGCAGGTGGCGGCAGAGGGGCGCCCTCGGGCGTCACCGGGCATGAGCTCCCCTCGGCCGCCTGCAGTACTCGTTTTCCACCAGCAGGTGGCGGCAGAGGGGCGCCCTCGGGCGTCACCGGGCATGAGCTCCCCCCGGCCGCCTGCAGTACCCCTTTTCCACCAGCAGGGGGCGGCCTAACCCTAACCCTAACCTAACCCGAACCCCAACTCCAACCCCAACCCTAACCCTAATTGCGTCCCCCCGGCAACCGCACCCCGCACACTTGGTTCCCCCCTCACTTTGGTTCCCCCCCCCCGGTGCGCCTGGCAAGTGTGTCCCCCCGGAACCCGCACCCCGCACACTTGGTTCCCCCCTCATTTTGGTTCCCCCCCCCCTTGGCGTCCCCCAAGCCCCATGGACCCCCCCCCCTTGGTGCCCCACCCCCCGTCCTACCCGTGCCCGCAGCAGCCGCTCGCGCTCCGCCAGCGCCTCCCGCACCCGACGCTGCATCTCGGCCAGGTGGAGGCAGGCGCTGGGGGGGGGGAATAAATTGGGGGGGGTGTGGGGGCGCATTTAGGGGGCGGAGGGGACTGGTTCTCACCTGTAGAACTCGGCGTAGAGCCCCCCCGGGGGCAGCTGCAGGGCCAGGATGCCTGGGGGGGTGCGGGGGGGACATGTTAGCACCGGGCATGAGCTCCCCTCGGCCGCGTGCAGTACCCCTTTTCCACCAGCAGGTGGCGGCAGAGGGGCGCCGTCGGGCGGCACCGGGCATGAGCTCCCCTCGGCCGCCTGCAGTACCCCTTTTCCACCAGCAGGTGGCGGCAGAGGGGCGCCCTCGGGCGGCACCGGGCATGAGCTCCCCTCGGCCGCCTGCAGTACCCCTTTTCCACCAGCAGGTGGCGGCAGAGGGGCGCCCTCGGGCGGCACCGGGCATGAGCTCCCCTCGGCCGCCTGCAGTACCCCTTTTCCACCAGCAGGTGGCGGCAGAGGGGCGCCCTCGGGCGGCACCGGGCATGAGCTCCCCTCGGCCGCCTGCAGTACTCGTTTTCCACCAGCAGGTGGCGGCAGAGGGGCGCCCTCGGGCGTCACCGGGCATGAGCTCCCCTCGGCCGCCTGCAGTACTCGTTTTCCACCAGCAGGTGGCGGCAGAGGGGCACCCTCGGGCGTCACCGGGCATGAGCTCCCCTCGGCCGCCTGCAGTACCCCTTTTCCACCAGCAGGTGGCGGCAGAGGGGCGCCCTCGGGCGGCACCGGGCATGAGCTCCCCTCGGCCGCCTGCAGTACTCGTTTTCCACCAGCAGGTGGCGGCAGAGGGGCGCCCTCGGGCGTCACCGGGCATGAGCTCCCCCCGGCCGCCTGCAGTACCCCTTTTCCACCAGCAGGGGGCGGCCTAACCCTAACCCTAACCTAACCCGAACCCCAACTCGAACCCCAACCCTAACCCTAATGGCGTCCCCCCGGCAACCGCACCCCGCACACTTGGTTCCCACCTCATTTTAGTTCCCCCCGGTGCGCCCCACAAAAGTGTCCCCCCAGAACCCGCACCCCGCACACTTGGTTCCCCCCGCCTTTTGGTTCCCCCTGGTGCGCCCCGCAAATTTGTCCCCCCGGAACACGAACCCCGCACACTTGGTTCCCCCCTCATTTTGGTTCCCCCCCCGGTGCGCTCCGCAAATGTGTCCCCCCGGAACCCGAACCCCGCACACTTGGTTCCCCCCTCACTTTGGTTCCCCCCCCGGTGCGCCTGGCAAGTGTGTCCCCCCGGAACCCGCACCCCGCACACTTGGTTCCCCCCTCATTTTGGTTCCCCCCCCCCTTGGGGTCCCCCCAAGCCCCATGGACCCCCCCCCCTTGGTGCCCCACCCCCCGTCCTACCCGTGCCCGCAGCAGCCGCTCGCGCTCCGCCAGCGCCTCCCGCACCCGACGCTGCATCTCGGCCAGGTGGAGGCAGGCGCTGGGGGGGGGGAATAAATTGGAGGGGGGTCTGGGGGCGCATTTAGGGGGCGGAGGGGACTGGTTCTCACCTGTAGAACTCGGCGTCGAGCCCCCCCGGGGGCAGCTGCAGGGCCAGGATGCCTGGGGGGGTGCGGGGGGGACATGTTAGCACCGGGCATGAGCTCCCCTCGGCCGCGTGCAGTACCCCTTTTCCACCAGCAGGTGGCGGCAGAGGGGCGCCGTCGGGCGGCACCGGGCATGAGCTCCCCTCGGCCGCCTGCAGTACCCTTTTCCACCAGCAGGTGGCGGCAGAGGGGCGCCCTCGGGCGGCACCGGGCATGAGCTCCCCTCGGCCGCCTGCAGTACCCCTTTTCCACCAGCAGGTGGCGGCAGAGGGGCGCCCTCGGGCGGCACCGGGCATGAGCTCCCCTCGGCCGCCTGCAGTACCCCTTTTCCACCAGCAGGTGGCGGCAGAGGGGCGCCCTCGGGCGGCACCGGGCATGAGCTCCCCTCGGCCGCCTGCAGTACTCGTTTTCCACCAGCAGGTGGCGGCAGAGGGGCGCCCTCGGGCGTCACCGGGCATGAGCTCCCCTCGGCCGCCTGCAGTACTCGTTTTCCACCAGCAGGTGGCGGCAGAGGGGCACCCTCGGGCGTCACCGGGCATGAGCTCCCCTCGGCCGCCTGCAGTACCCCTTTTCCACCAGCAGGTGGCGGCAGAGGGGCGCCCTCGGGCGTCACCGGGCATGAGCTCCCCTCGGCCGCCTGCAGTACTCGTTTTCCACCAGCAGGTGGCGGCAGAGGGGCGCCCTCGGGCGTCACCGGGCATGAGCTCCCCCCGGCCGCCTGCAGTACCCCTTTTCCACCAGCAGGGGGCGGCCTAACCCTAACCCTAACCTAACCCGAACCCCAACTCCAACCCCAACCCTAACCCTAATGGCGTCCCCCCGGCAACCGCACCCCGCACACTTGGTTCCCACCTCATTTTAGTTCCCCCCGGTGCGCCCCACAAAAGTGTCCCCCCAGAACCCGCACCCCGCACACTTGGTTCCCCCCGCCTTTTGGTTCCCCCTGGTGCGCCCCGCAAATTTGTCCCCCCGGAACACGAACCCCGCACACTTGGTTCCCCCCTCATTTTGGTTCCCCCCCCGGTGCGCCCCGCAAATGTGTCCCCCCGGAACCCGAACCCCGCACACTTGGTTCCCCCCTCACTTTGGTTCCCCCCCCGGTGCGCCTGGCAAGTGTGTCCCCCCGGAACCCGCACCCCGCACACTTGGTTCCCCCCTCATTTTGGTTCCCCCCCCCCTTGGGGTCCCCCCAAGCCCCATGGACCCCCCCCCCTTGGTGCCCCACCCCCCGTCCTACCCGTGCCCGCAGCAGCCGCTCGCGCTCCGCCAGCGCCTCCCGCACCCGACGCTGCATCTCGGCCAGGTGGAGGCAGGCGCTGGGGGGGGGGAATAAATTGGAGGGGGGTCTGGGGGCGCATTTAGGGGGCGGAGGGGACTGGTTCTCACCTGTAGAACTCGGCGTCGAGCCCCCCCGGGGGCAGCTGCAGGGCCAGGATGCCTGGGGGGGTGCGGGGGGGACATGTTAGCACCGGGCATGAGCTCCCCTCGGCCGCCTGCAGTACCCCTTTTCCACCAGCAGGTGGCGGCAGAGGGGCGCCGTCGGGCGGCACCGGGCATGAGCTCCCCTCGGCCGCCTGCAGTACCCCTTTTCCACCAGCAGGTGGCGGCAGAGGGGCGCCCTCTGGCGTCACCAGGCATGAGCTCCCCTCGGCCCCCTGCAGTACTCGTTTTCAACCAGCAGGTGGCGGCAGAGGGGCGCCCTCGGGCGTCACCGGGCATGAGCTCCACTCGGCCGCCTGCAGTACTCGTTTTCCACCAGCAGGTGGCGGCAGAGGGGCGCCCTCGGGCGGCACCGGGCATGAGCTCCCCTCGGCCGCCTGCAGTACCCCTTTTCCACCAGCAAGTGGCGGCAGAGGGGCGCCCTCGGGCGTCACCGGGCATGAGCTCCCCTCGGCCGCCTGCAGTACCCCTTTTCCACCAGCAGGTGGCGGCAGAGGGGCGCCCTCGGGTGTCACCGGGCATGAGCTCCCCTCGGCCGCCTGCAGTACCCCTTTTCCACCAGCAGGTGGCGGCAGAGGGGCGCCCTCGGGCGTCACCGGGCATGAGCTCCCCTCGGCCGCCTGCAGTACTCGATTTCCACCAGCAAGTTGCGGCAGAGGGGCGCCCTCGGGCGTCACCGGGCATGAGCTCCCCTCGGCCGCCTGCAGTACCCCTTTTCCACCAGCAGGTGGCGGCAGAGGGGCGCCCTCGGGTGTCACCGGGCATGAGCTCCCCTCGGCCGCCTGCAGTACCCCTTTTCCACCAGCAGGTGGCGGCAGAGGGGCGCCCTCGGGCGGCACCGGGCATGAGCTCCCCTCGGCCGCCTGCAGTACCCCTTTTCCACCAGCAGGTGGCGGCAGAGGGGCGCCCTCGGGCGTCACCGGGCATGAGCTCCCCTCGGCCGCCTGCAGTACCCCTTTTCCACCAGCAGGTGGCGGCAGAGGGGCGCCCTCGGGCGTCACCGGGCATGAGCTCCCCTCGGCCGCCTGCAGTACCCCTTTTCCACCAGCAGGTGGCGGCAGAGGGGCGCCCTCGGGCGGCACCGGGCATGAGCTCCCCTCGGCCACCTGCAGTACTCGATTTCCACCAGCAAGTGGCGGCAGAGGGGCGCCCTCGGGCGTCACCGGGCATGAGCTCCCCTCGGCCGCCTGCAGTACCCCTTTTCCACCAGCAGGTGGCGGCAGAGGGGCGCCCTCGGGTGTCACCGGGCATGAGCTCCCCCCGGCCGCCTGCAGTACCCCTTTTCCACCAGCAGGGGGCGGCCTAACCCTAACCCTAACCTAACCCGAACCCCAACTCCAACCCCAACCCTAACCCTAATTGCGTCCCCCCGGCAACCGCACCCCGCACACTTGGTTCCCCCCTCACTTTGGTTCCCCCCCCCGGTGCGCCTGGCAAGTGTGTCCCCCCGGAACCCGCACCCCGCACACTTGGTTCCCCCCTCATTTTGGTTCCCCCCCCCCTTGGCGTCCCCCAAGCCCCATGGACCCCCCCCCCTTGGTGCCCCACCCCCCGTCCTACCCGTGCCCGCAGCAGCCGCTCGCGCTCCGCCAGCGCCTCCCGCACCCAACGCTGCATCTCGGCCAGGTGGAGGCAGGCGCTGGGGGGGGGAATAAATTGGGGGGGGTGTGGGGGCGCATTTAGGGGGCGGAGGGGACTGGTTCTCACCTGTAGAACTCGGCGTAGAGCCCCCCCGGGGGCAGCTGCAGGGCCAGGATGCCTGGGGGGGTGCGGGGGGGACATGTTAGCACCGGGCATGAGCTCCCCTCGGCCGCGTGCAGTACCCCTTTTCCACCAGCAGGTGGCGGCAGAGGGGCGCCGTCGGGCGGCACCGGGCATGAGCTCCCCTCGGCCGCCTGCAGTACCCCTTTTCCACCAGCAGGTGGCGGCAGAGGGGCGCCCTCGGGCGGCACCGGGCATGAGCTCCCCTCGGCCGCCTGCAGTACCCCTTTTCCACCAGCAGGTGGCGGCAGAGGGGCGCCCTCGGGCGGCACCGGGCATGAGCTCCCCTCGGCCGCCTGCAGTACCCCTTTTCCACCAGCAGGTGGCGGCAGAGGGGCGCCCTCGGGCGGCACCGGGCATGAGCTCCCCTCGGCCGCCTGCAGTACTCGTTTTCCACCAGCAGGTGGCGGCAGAGGGGCGCCCTCGGGCGTCACCGGGCATGAGCTCCCCTCGGCCGCCTGCAGTACTCGTTTTCCACCAGCAGGTGGCGGCAGAGGGGCACCCTCGGGCGTCACCGGGCATGAGCTCCCCTCGGCCGCCTGCAGTACCCCTTTTCCACCAGCAGGTGGCGGCAGAGGGGCGCCCTCGGGCGGCACCGGGCATGAGCTCCCCTCGGCCGCCTGCAGTACTCGTTTTCCACCAGCAGGTGGCGGCAGAGGGGCGCCCTCGGGCGTCACCGGGCATGAGCTCCCCCCGGCCGCCTGCAGTACCCCTTTTCCACCAGCAGGGGGCGGCCTAACCCTAACCCTAACCTAACCCGAACCCCAACTCCAACCCCAACCCTAACCCTAATGGCGTCCCCCCGGCAACCGCACCCCGCACACTTGGTTCCCACCTCATTTTAGTTCCCCCCGGTGCGCCCCACAAAAGTGTCCCCCCAGAACCCGCACCCCGCACACTTGGTTCCCCCCGCCTTTTGGTTCCCCCTGGTGCGCCCCGCAAATTTGTCCCCCCGGAACACGAACCCCGCACACTTGGTTCCCCCCTCATTTTGGTTCCCCCCCCGGTGCGCTCCGCAAATGTGTCCCCCCGGAACCCGAACCCCGCACACTTGGTTCCCCCCTCACTTTGGTTCCCCCCCCGGTGCGCCTGGCAAGTGTGTCCCCCCGGAACCCGCACCCCGCACACTTGGTTCCCCCCTCATTTTGGTTCCCCCCCCCCTTGGGGTCCCCCCAAGCCCCATGGACCCCCCCCCCTTGGTGCCCCACCCCCCGTCCTACCCGTGCCCGCAGCAGCCGCTCGCGCTCCGCCAGCGCCTCCCGCACCCGACGCTGCATCTCGGCCAGGTGGAGGCAGGCGCTGGGGGGGGGGAATAAATTGGAGGGGGGTCTGGGGGCGCATTTAGGGGGCGGAGGGGACTGGTTCTCACCTGTAGAACTCGGCGTCGAGCCCCCCCGGGGGCAGCTGCAGGGCCAGGATGCCTGGGGGGGTGCGGGGGGGACATGTTAGCACCGGGCATGAGCTCCCCTCGGCCGCGTGCAGTACCCCTTTTCCACCAGCAGGTGGCGGCAGAGGGGCGCCGTCGGGCGGCACCGGGCATGAGCTCCCCTCGGCCGCCTGCAGTACCCTTTTCCACCAGCAGGTGGCGGCAGAGGGGCGCCCTCGGGCGGCACCGGGCATGAGCTCCCCTCGGCCGCCTGCAGTACCCCTTTTCCACCAGCAGGTGGCGGCAGAGGGGCGCCCTCGGGCGGCACCGGGCATGAGCTCCCCTCGGCCGCCTGCAGTACCCCTTTTCCACCAGCAGGTGGCGGCAGAGGGGCGCCCTCGGGCGGCACCGGGCATGAGCTCCCCTCGGCCGCCTGCAGTACTCGTTTTCCACCAGCAGGTGGCGGCAGAGGGGCGCCCTCGGGCGTCACCGGGCATGAGCTCCCCTCGGCCGCCTGCAGTACTCGTTTTCCACCAGCAGGTGGCGGCAGAGGGGCACCCTCGGGCGTCACCGGGCATGAGCTCCCCTCGGCCGCCTGCAGTACCCCTTTTCCACCAGCAGGTGGCGGCAGAGGGGCGCCCTCGGGCGTCACCGGGCATGAGCTCCCCTCGGCCGCCTGCAGTACTCGTTTTCCACCAGCAGGTGGCGGCAGAGGGGCGCCCTCGGGCGTCACCGGGCATGAGCTCCCCCCGGCCGCCTGCAGTACCCCTTTTCCACCAGCAGGGGGCGGCCTAACCCTAACCCTAACCTAACCCGAACCCCAACTCCAACCCCAACCCTAACCCTAATGGCGTCCCCCCGGCAACCGCACCCCGCACACTTGGTTCCCACCTCATTTTAGTTCCCCCCGGTGCGCCCCACAAAAGTGTCCCCCCAGAACCCGCACCCCGCACACTTGGTTCCCCCCGCCTTTTGGTTCCCCCTGGTGCGCCCCGCAAATTTGTCCCCCCGGAACACGAACCCCGCACACTTGGTTCCCCCCTCATTTTGGTTCCCCCCCCGGTGCGCCCCGCAAATGTGTCCCCCCGGAACCCGAACCCCGCACACTTGGTTCCCCCCTCACTTTGGTTCCCCCCCCGGTGCGCCTGGCAAGTGTGTCCCCCCGGAACCCGCACCCCGCACACTTGGTTCCCCCCTCATTTTGGTTCCCCCCCCCCTTGGGGTCCCCCCAAGCCCCATGGACCCCCCCCCCTTGGTGCCCCACCCCCCGTCCTACCCGTGCCCGCAGCAGCCGCTCGCGCTCCGCCAGCGCCTCCCGCACCCGACGCTGCATCTCGGCCAGGTGGAGGCAGGCGCTGGGGGGGGGGAATAAATTGGAGGGGGGTCTGGGGGCGCATTTAGGGGGCGGAGGGGACTGGTTCTCACCTGTAGAACTCGGCGTCGAGCCCCCCCGGGGGCAGCTGCAGGGCCAGGATGCCTGGGGGGGTGCGGGGGGGACATGTTAGCACCGGGCATGAGCTCCCCTCGGCCGCCTGCAGTACCCCTTTTCCACCAGCAGGTGGCGGCAGAGGGGCGCCGTCGGGCGGCACCGGGCATGAGCTCCCCTCGGCCGCCTGCAGTACCCCTTTTCCACCAGCAGGTGGCGGCAGAGGGGCGCCCTCTGGCGTCACCAGGCATGAGCTCCCCTCGGCCCCCTGCAGTACTCGTTTTCAACCAGCAGGTGGCGGCAGAGGGGCGCCCTCGGGCGTCACCGGGCATGAGCTCCACTCGGCCGCCTGCAGTACTCGTTTTCCACCAGCAGGTGGCGGCAGAGGGGCGCCCTCGGGCGGCACCGGGCATGAGCTCCCCTCGGCCGCCTGCAGTACCCCTTTTCCACCAGCAAGTGGCGGCAGAGGGGCGCCCTCGGGCGTCACCGGGCATGAGCTCCCCTCGGCCGCCTGCAGTACCCCTTTTCCACCAGCAGGTGGCGGCAGAGGGGCGCCCTCGGGTGTCACCGGGCATGAGCTCCCCTCGGCCGCCTGCAGTACCCCTTTTCCACCAGCAGGTGGCGGCAGAGGGGCGCCCTCGGGCGTCACCGGGCATGAGCTCCCCTCGGCCGCCTGCAGTACTCGATTTCCACCAGCAAGTTGCGGCAGAGGGGCGCCCTCGGGCGTCACCGGGCATGAGCTCCCCTCGGCCGCCTGCAGTACCCCTTTTCCACCAGCAGGTGGCGGCAGAGGGGCGCCCTCGGGTGTCACCGGGCATGAGCTCCCCTCGGCCGCCTGCAGTACCCCTTTTCCACCAGCAGGTGGCGGCAGAGGGGCGCCCTCGGGCGGCACCGGGCATGAGCTCCCCTCGGCCGCCTGCAGTACCCCTTTTCCACCAGCAGGTGGCGGCAGAGGGGTGCCCTCGGGCGTCACCGGGCATGAGCTCCCCTCGGCCGCCTGCAGTACCCCTTTTCCACCAGCAGGTGGCGGCAGAGGGGCGCCCTCGGGCGTCACCGGGCATGAGCTCCCCTCGGCCGCCTGCAGTACCCCTTTTCCACCAGCAGGTGGCGGCAGAGGGGCGCCCTCGGGCGGCACCGGGCATGAGCTCCCCTCGGCCACCTGCAGTACTCGATTTCCACCAGCAAGTGGCGGCAGAGGGGCGCCCTCGGGCGTCACCGGGCATGAGCTCCCCTCGGCCGCCTGCAGTACCCCTTTTCCACCAGCAGGTGGCGGCAGAGGGGCGCCCTCGGGTGTCACCGGGCATGAGCTCCCCTCGGCCGCCTGCAGTACCCCTTTTCCACCAGCAGGTGGCGGCAGAGGGGCGCCCTCGGGCGGCACCGGGCATGAGCTCCCCTCGGCCGCCTGCAGTACCCCTTTTCCACCAGCAGGTGGCGGCAGAGGGGCGCCCTCGGGCGGCACCGGGCATGAGCTCCCCTCGGCCGCCTGCAGTACCCCTTTTCCACCAGCAGGTGGCGGCAGAGGGGCGCCCTCGGGCGTCACCGGGCATGAGCTCCCCTCGGCCGCCGGCAGTACCCCTTTTCCACCAGCAGGTGGCGGCAGAGGGGCGCCCTCGGGCGTCACCGGGCATGAGCTCCCCTCGGCCGCCTGCAGTACCCCTTTTCCACCAGCAGGTGGCGGCAGAGGGGCGCCCTCGGGCGGCACCGGGCATGAGCTCCCCTCGGCCGCCTGCAGTACCCCTTTTCCACCAGCGGGTGGCGGCAGAGGGGCGCCCTCGGGCGTCACCGGGCATGAGTTCCCTTCGGCTGCCTGCAGTACCCCTTTGCCACCAGCAGGTGGCGGCAGAGGGGCGCCTTTGGGCGTCACTTGGCATGAGCTCCCCTCGGCCGCCTGCAGTACCCCTTTTCCACCAGCAGGTGGCGGCAGAGGAGCGCCTTCGGGCGTCACCGGGCATGAGCTCCCCTCGGCCGCCTACAGTACCCCTTTTCCACCAGCAGGTGGCGGCAGAGGGGCGCCCTCGGGCGTCACCGGGCATGAGCTCCCCTCGGCCGCCTGCAGTACCCCTTTTCCACCAGCAGGTGGCGGCAGAGGGGCGCCCTCGGGCGTCACCGGGCATGAGCTCCCCTCGGCCGCCTGCAGTAACCCTTTTCCACCAGCAGGTGGCGGCAGAGGGGCGCCCTCGGGTGTCACCGGGCATGAGCTCCCCTCGGCCGCCTGCAGAACCCCTTTTCCACCAGCAGGTGGCGGCAGAGGGGCGCCCTCGGGCGGCACCGGGCATGAGCTCCCCTCGGCCGCCTGCAGTACCCCTTTTCCACCAGCAGGTGGCGGCAGAGGGGCGCCCTCGGGCGGCACCGGGCATGAGCTCCCCTCGGCCGCCTGCAGTACTCGTTTTCAACCAGCAGGTGGTGGCAGTGGGGCGCCCTCGGGCGTCACCGGGCATGAGCTCCCCTCGGCCGCCTGCAGTACTCGTTTTCCACCAGCAGGTGGCGGCAGAGGGGCGCCCTCGGGCGGCACCGGGCATGAGCTCCCCTCGGCCGCCTGCAGTACCCCATTTCCACCAGCAGGTGGCGGCAGAGGGGCGCCCTCGGGCGTCACCGGGCATGAGCTCCCCCCGGCCGCCTGCAGTACCCCTTTTCCACCAGCAGGGGGCGGCCTAACCCTAACCCTAACCTAACCCGAACCCCAACTCCAACCCCAACCCTAACCCTAATGGCGTCCCCCCGGCAACCGCACCCCGCACACTTGGTTCCCCCCTCATTTTAGTTCCCCCCGGTGCGCCCCACAAAAGTGTCCCCCCAGAACCCGCACCCCGCACACTTGGTTCCCCCCTCCTTTTGGTTCCCCTGGTGCGCCCCGCAAATTTGTCCCCCCGGAACCCGATCCCCACACACTTGGTTCCCCCCTCATTTTGGTTCCCCCCCGGTGCGCCCCGCAAATGTGTCCCCCCGGAACCCGAAACCCGGACACTTGGTTCCCCCCTCACTTTGGTTCCCCCCCCGGTGCGCCTGGCAAGTGTGTCCCCCCGGAACCCGCACCCCGCACACTTGGTTCCCCCCTCATTTTGGTTCCCCCCCCCCTTGGGGTCCCCCCAAGCCCCATGGACCCCCCCCCCTTGGTGCCCCACCCCCCGTCCTACCCGTGCCCGCAGCAGCCGCTCGCGCTCCGCCAGCGCCTCCCGCACCCGACGCTGCATCTCGGCCAGGTGGAGGCAGGCGCTGGGGGGGGGGAATAAATTGGAGGGGGGTCTGGGGGCGCATTTAGGGGGCGGAGGGGACTGGTTCTCACCTGTAGAACTCGGCGTCGAGCCCCCCCGGGGGCAGCTGCAGGGCCAGGATGCCTGGGGGGGTGCGGGGGGGACATGTTAGCACCGGGCATGAGCTCCCCTCGGCCGCCTGCAGTACCCCTTTTCCACCAGCAGGTGGCGGCAGAGGGGCGCCCTCGGGCGTCACCGGGCATGAGCTCCACTCGGCCGCCTGCAGTACTCGTTTTCCACCAGCAGGTGGCGGCAGAGGGGCGCCCTCGGGCGGCACCGGGCATGAGCTCCCCTCGGCCGCCTGCAGTACCCCTTTTCCACCAGCAAGTGGCGGCAGAGGGGCGCCCTCGGGCGTCACCGGGCATGAGCTCCCCTCGGCCGCCTGCAGTACCCCTTTTCCACCAGCAGGTGGCGGCAGAGGGGCGCCCTCGGGTGTCACCGGGCATGAGCTCCCCTCGGCCGCCTGCAGTACCCCTTTTCCACCAGCAGGTGGCGGCAGAGGGGCGCCCTCGGGCGTCACCGGGCATGAGCTCCCCTCGGCCGCCTGCAGTACTCGATTTCCACCAGCAAGTTGCGGCAGAGGGGCGCCCTCGGGCGTCACCGGGCATGAGCTCCCCTCGGCCGCCTGCAGTACCCCTTTTCCACCAGCAGGTGGCGGCAGAGGGGCGCCCTCGGGTGTCACCGGGCATGAGCTCCCCTCGGCCGCCTGCAGTACCCCTTTTCCACCAGCAGGTGGCGGCAGAGGGGCGCCCTCGGGCGGCACCGGGCATGAGCTCCCCTCGGCCGCCTGCAGTACCCCTTTTCCACCAGCAGGTGGCGGCAGAGGGGCGCCCTCGGGCGTCACCGGGCATGAGCTCCCCTCGGCCGCCTGCAGTACCCCTTTTCCACCAGCAGGTGGCGGCAGAGGGGCGCCCTCGGGCGTCACCGGGCATGAGCTCCCCTCGGCCGCCTGCAGTACCCCTTTTCCACCAGCAGGTGGCGGCAGAGGGGCGCCCTCGGGCGGCACCGGGCATGAGCTCCCCTCGGCCACCTGCAGTACTCGATTTCCACCAGCAAGTGGCGGCAGAGGGGCGCCCTCGGGCGTCACCGGGCATGAGCTCCCCTCGGCCGCCTGCAGTACCCCTTTTCCACCAGCAGGTGGCGGCAGAGGGGCGCCCTCGGGTGTCACCGGGCATGAGCTCCCCTCGGCCGCCTGCAGTACCCCTTTTCCACCAGCAGGTGGCGGCAGAGGGGCGCCCTCGGGCGGCACCGGGCATGAGCTCCCCTCGGCCGCCTGCAGTACCCCTTTTCCACCAGCAGGTGGCGGCAGAGGGGCGCCCTCGGGCGGCACCGGGCATGAGCTCCCCTCGGCCGCCTGCAGTACCCCTTTTCCACCAGCAGGTGGCGGCAGAGGGGCGCCCTCGGGCGTCACCGGGCATGAGCTCCCCTCGGCCGCCGGCAGTACCCCTTTTCCACCAGCAGGTGGCGGCAGAGGGGCGCCCTCGGGCGTCACCGGGCATGAGCTCCCCTCGGCCGCCTGCAGTACCCCTTTTCCACCAGCAGGTGGCGGCAGAGGGGCGCCCTCGGGCGGCACCGGGCATGAGCTCCCCTCGGCCGCCTGCAGTACCCCTTTTCCACCAGCGGGTGGCGGCAGAGGGGCGCCCTCGGGCGTCACCGGGCATGAGTTCCCTTCGGCTGCCTGCAGTACCCCTTTGCCACCAGCAGGTGGCGGCAGAGGGGCGCCTTTGGGCGTCACTTGGCATGAGCTCCCCTCGGCCGCCTGCAGTACCCCTTTTCCACCAGCAGGTGGCGGCAGAGGAGCGCCTTCGGGCGTCACCGGGCATGAGCTCCCCTCGGCCGCCTACAGTACCCCTTTTCCACCAGCAGGTGGCGGCAGAGGGGCGCCCTCGGGCGTCACCGGGCATGAGCTCCCCTCGGCCGCCTGCAGTACCCCTTTTCCACCAGCAGGTGGCGGCAGAGGGGCGCCCTCGGGCGTCACCGGGCATGAGCTCCCCTCGGCCGCCTGCAGTAACCCTTTTCCACCAGCAGGTGGCGGCAGAGGGGCGCCCTCGGGTGTCACCGGGCATGAGCTCCCCTCGGCCGCCTGCAGAACCCCTTTTCCACCAGCAGGTGGCGGCAGAGGGGCGCCCTCGGGCGGCACCGGGCATGAGCTCCCCTCGGCCGCCTGCAGTACCCCTTTTCCACCAGCAGGTGGCGGCAGAGGGGCGCCCTCGGGCGGCACCGGGCATGAGCTCCCCTCGGCCGCCTGCAGTACTCGTTTTCAACCAGCAGGTGGTGGCAGTGGGGCGCCCTCGGGCGTCACCGGGCATGAGCTCCCCTCGGCCGCCTGCAGTACTCGTTTTCCACCAGCAGGTGGCGGCAGAGGGGCGCCCTCGGGCGGCACCGGGCATGAGCTCCCCTCGGCCGCCTGCAGTACCCCATTTCCACCAGCAGGTGGCGGCAGAGGGGCGCCCTCGGGCGTCACCGGGCATGAGCTCCCCCCGGCCGCCTGCAGTACCCCTTTTCCACCAGCAGGGGGCGGCCTAACCCTAACCCTAACCTAACCCGAACCCCAACTCCAACCCCAACCCTAACCCTAATGGCGTCCCCCCGGCAACCGCACCCCGCACACTTGGTTCCCCCCTCATTTTAGTTCCCCCCGGTGCGCCCCACAAAAGTGTCCCCCCAGAACCCGCACCCCGCACACTTGGTTCCCCCCTCCTTTTGGTTCCCCTGGTGCGCCCCGCAAATTTGTCCCCCCGGAACCCGATCCCCACACACTTGGTTCCCCCCTCTTTTTGGTTCCCCCCCGGTGCGCCCCGCAAATGTGTCCCCCCGGAACCCGAAACCCGGACACTTGGTTCCCCCCTCACTTTGGTTCCCCCCCCGGTGCGCCTGGCAAGTGTGTCCCCCCGGAACCCGCACCCCGCACACTTGGTTCCCCCCTCATTTTGGTTCCCCCCCCCCTTGGGGTCCCCCCAAGCCCCATGGACCCCCCCCCCTTGGTGCCCCACCCCCCGTCCTACCCGTGCCCGCAGCAGCCGCTCGCGCTCCGCCAGCGCCTCCCGCACCCGACGCTGCATCTCGGCCAGGTGGAGGCAGGCGCTGGGGGGGGGGAATAAATTGGAGGGGGGTCTGGGGGCGCATTTAGGGGGCGGAGGGGACTGGTTCTCACCTGTAGAACTCGGCGTCGAGCCCCCCCGGGGGCAGCTGCAGGGCCAGGATGCCTGGGGGGGTGCGGGGGGGACATGTTAGCACCGGGCATGAGCTCCCCTCGGCCGCCTGCAGTACCCCTTTTCCACCAGCAGGTGGCGGCAGAGGGGCGCCCTCGGGCGTCACCGGGCATGAGTTCCCTTCGGCTGCCTGCAGTACCCCTTTGCCACCAGCAGGTGGCGGCAGAGGGGCGCCTTTGGGCGTCACTTGGCATGAGCTCCCCTCGGCCGCCTGCAGTACCCCTTTTCCACCAGCAGGTGGCGGCAGAGGAGCGCCTTTGGGCGTCACTTGGCATGAGCTCCCCTCGGCCGCCTGCAGTACCCCATTTCCACCAGCAGGTGGCGGCAGAGGGGCGCCCTCGGGCGTCACCGGGCATGAGCTCCCCCCGGCCGCCTGCAGTACCCCTTTTCCACCAGCAGGGGGCGGCCTAACCCTAACCCTAACCTAACCCGAACCCCAACTCCAACCCCAACCCTAACCCTAATGGCGTCCCCCCGGCAACCGCACCCCGCACACTTGGTTCCCCCCTCATTTTAGTTCCCCCCGGTGCGCCCCACAAAAGTGTCCCCCCAGAACCCGCACCCCGCACACTTGGTTCCCCCCTCCTTTTGGTTCCCCTGGTGCGCCCCGCAAATTTGTCCCCCCGGAACCCGATCCCCACACACTTGGTTCCCCCCTCATTTTGGTTCCCCCCCGGTGCGCCCCGCAAATGTGTCCCCCCGGAACCCGAAACCCGGACACTTGGTTCCCCCCTCACTTTGGTTCCCCCCCCGGTGCGCCTGGCAAGTGTGTCCCCCCGGAACCCGCACCCCGCACACTTGGTTCCCCCCTCATTTTGGTTCCCCCCCCCCTTGGGGTCCCCCCAAGCCCCATGGACCCCCCCCCCTTGGTGCCCCACCCCCCGTCCTACCCGTGCCCGCAGCAGCCGCTCGCGCTCCGCCAGCGCCTCCCGCACCCGACGCTGCATCTCGGCCAGGTGGAGGCAGGCGCTGGGGGGGGGGAATAAATTGGAGGGGGGTCTGGGGGCGCATTTAGGGGGCGGAGGGGACTGGTTCTCACCTGTAGAACTCGGCGTCGAGCCCCCCCGGGGGCAGCTGCAGGGCCAGGATGCCTGGGGGTGTGCGGGGGGGACATGTTAGCACCGGGCATGAGCTCCCCTCGGCCGCCTGCAGTACCCCTTTTCCACCAGCAGGTGGCGGCAGAGGGGCGCCCTCGGGCGGCACCGGGCATGAGCTCCCCTCGGCCGCCTGCAGTACCCCTTTTCCACCAGCAGGTGGAGGCAGAGGGGCGCCCTCGGGCGTCACCGGGCATGAGCTCCCCTCGGCCGCCTGCAGTACCCCTTTTCCACCAGCAGGTGGCGGCAGAGGGGCGCCCTCGGGCGGCACCGGGCATGAGCTCCCCTCGGCCGCCTGCAGTACCCCTTTTCCACCAGCAGGTGGCGGCAGAGGGGCGCCCTCGGGCGGCACCGGGCATGACCCACCCTCGGCCGCCTGCAGTACCCCTTTTCCACCAGCAGGTGGCGGCAGAGGGGCGCCCTCGGGCGTCACCGGGCATGAGCTCCCCTCGGCCGCCTGCAGTACCCCTTTTCCACCAGCAGGTGGCGGCAGAGGGGCGCCCTCGGGCGTCACCGGGCATGAGCTCCCCTCGGCCGCCTGCAGTACCCCTTTTCCACCAGCAGGTGGCGGCAGAGGGGCGCCCTCGGGCGGCACCGGGCATGAGCTCCCCTCGGCCGCCTGCAGTACCCCTTTTCCACCAGCGGGTGGCGGCAGAGGGGCGCCCTCGGGCGGCACCGGGCATGAGCTCCCCTCGGCCGCCTGCAGTACCCCTTTTCCACCAGCAGGTGGCGGCAGAGTGGCGCCTTTGGGCGTCACTTGGCATGAGCTCCCCTCGGCCGCCTGCAGTACCCCTTTTCCACCAGCAGGTGGCGGCAGAGGGGCGCCCTCGGGCGTCAACGGGCATGAGCTCCCCTCGGCCGCCTGCAGTACCCCTTTTCCACCAGCAGGTGGCGGCAGAGGGGCGCCCTCGGGCGGCACCGGGCATGAGCTCCCCTTGGCCGCCTGCAGTACCCCTTTTCCACCAGCAGGGGGCGGCCTAACTCTAACCCTAACCTAACCCGAACCCCAACTCCAACCCCAACCCTAACCCTAATGGCGTCCCCCCGGCAACCGCACCCCGCACACTTGGTTCCCCCCTCATTTTAGTTCCCCCCGGTGCGCCCCACAAAAGGGTCCCCCCAGAACCCGCACCCCGCACACTTGGTTCCCCCCTCCTTTTGGTTCCCCCTGGTGCGCCCCGCAAATTTGTCCCCCCGGAACCCGATCCCCACACACTTGGTTCCCCCCTCATTTTGGTTCCCCCCCGGTGCGCCCCGCAAATGTGTCCCCCGGAACCCGAAACCCGGACACTTGGTTCCCCCCTCACTTTGGTTCCCCCCCCGGTGCGCCTGGCAAGTGTGTCCCCCCGGAACCCGCACCCCGCACACTTGGTTCCCCCCTCACTTTGGTTCCCCCCCCCCTTGGGGTCCCCCCAAGCCCCATGGACCCCCCCCTTGGTGCCCCACCCCCCGTCCTACCCGTGCCCGCAGCAGCCGCTCGCGCTCCGCCAGCGCCTCCCGCACCCGACGCTGCATCTCGGCCAGGTGGAGGCAGGCGCTGGGGGGGGGGAATAAATTGGGGGGGGTCTGGGGGCGCATTTAGGGGGCGGAGGGGACTGGTTCTCACCTGTAGAACTCGGCGTCGAGCCCCCCCGGGGGCAGCTGCAGGGCCAGGATGCCTGGTGGGGTGCGGGGGGGACATGTTAGCACCGGGCATGAGCTCCCCTCGGCCACCTGCAGTACCCCTTTTCCACCAGCAGGTGGCGGCAGAGGGGCGCCCTCGGGCGGCACCGGGCATGAGCTCCCCTCGGCCGCCTGCAGTACCCCTTTTCCACCAGCAGGTGGCGGCAGAGGGGCGCCCTCGGGTGGCACCGGGCATGAGCTCCCCTCGGCCGCCTGCAGTACCCCTTTTCCACCAGCAGGTGGCGGCAGAGGGGCGCCGTCGGGCGGCACCGGGCATGAGCTCCCCTCGGCCGCCTGCAGTACTCGTTTTCCACCAGCAGGTGGCGGCAGAGGGGCGCCCTCGGGCGGCACCGGGCATGAGCTCCTCTCGGCCGCCTGCAGTACCCCTTTTCCACCAGCAGGTGGTGGCAGAGGGGCGCCCTCGGGCGTCAACGGGCATGAGCTCCCCTCGGCCGCCTACAGTACCCCTTTTCCACCAGCAGGTGGCGGCAGAGGGGCGCCCTCGGGCGTCACCGGGCATGAGCTCCCCCCAGCCGCCTGCAGTACCCCTTTTCCACCAGCAGGGGGCGGCCTAACCCTAACCCTAACCTAACCCGAACCCCAACTCCAACCCCAACCCTAACCCTAATGGCGTCCCCCCGGCAACCGCACCCCGCACACTTGGTTCCCCCCTCATTTTAGTTCCCCCCGGTGCGCCCCACAAAAGTGTCCTCCCAGAACCCGCACCCCGCACACTTGGTTCCCCCCTCATTTTGGTTCCCCCCCCCCTTGGGTCCCCCCGGAAACAAAACCCCGCACACTTGGTTCCCCCCTCATTTTGGTTCCCCCCCCCCGGTGCGCCCCACAAATGGGTTCCCCCGGAAACAAAACCCCGCACACTTGGTTCCCCCACATTTTGGTTCCCCCCGGTGCGCCCCACAAATGGGTCCCCCCGGAAACAAAACCCCGCACACTTGGTTCCCCCCTCATTTTGGTTCCCCCCCCGGTGCGCCCCACAAATGGGTCCCCCCGGAAACAAAACCCCGCACACTTGGTTCCCCCCTCATTTTGGTTCCCCCCCGGTGCACCCCACAAATGGGTCCCCCCGGAAACAAAACCCCGCACACTTGTTTCCCCCCTCATTTTGGTTCCCCCCCCCCCGGTGCGACCCACAAATGGGTCCCCCCGGAAACAAAACCCCGCACACTTCGTTCCCCCCTCATTTTGGTTCCCCCCCCGGTGCGCCCCACAAATGGGTCGCCCCGGAAACAAAACCCCGCACACTTGGTTCCCCCCTCATTTTGGTTCCCTCCCACCCTTGGGGTCCCCCCAAGCCTCATGGACCCCCTCTGACCTCTGACCCCTGACCTCTGACCCCCGACCTATGACCCCTGACCCCTGACCTCTGACCCCCGACCTCTGACCCCTGACCTCTGACCCCCTGACCCTTGACCCCTGACCTCTGACGCCTGACCTCTGACCCCCCGACCCCTGACCTCTGACGCCTGACCCCTGACCTCTGACCCCTGACCCCTGACCTCCGGCCTCTGACCACTTACCCCGGACCTCTGACCCCTGACCTCTGACCCCCTGACTCCTGACCTCTGACCCCTGACCCCTGACCTCAGACACCCGACCCCTCAACTCCGGCCTCTGACCACTGACCCCTGATCCCTGACCTCTGACCCCCGACCACTGACTCCTGACCCCTGACCCCCGACCCCTGACCCCCGACCTCTGACCTCTGACCTGTGACCCCTGACCTCTGACCCCCTGACCCAATCCCAAGCCCAAAAATCCCAAGCCCAAAAAATAGGACTCTCAAAACCTAAACCCAAAAACTAAAACCTAAAAACCCAAAAACCTAAACCCAAAAACGCTCCAAACACTAATCCAAAAAAATAAGACGCTCAAAGCACTAACACAAAATATTAAGATGCTCAAAACCCTAACGCAAAAAATTAAGATGCTCCAAACCCTAACCCAAAAAATTAGGACACTCAAAACCTTAACCCTGGAGAACCTAACCTGAAAAAATCAATCAATAAATAAATAAAAATAAAATTTTAAAACCCTAACCCTAAATAATTGACCAAAAAGAAAACCCTAAGACCCTAACCCTAAAAAACCTTTCAACACTACAACCCATAAACTCTAAAACCCTAACACACTAACCCTGAAAAACTTAAAACCTTAACCCCCAAATCCCTAAAATACTAACCGTTAAAAATCCAAACCTAAACAACTTAAAATCCTAAACATAAACCCTGAGAATACTTACCCTGAAACCCAACCCTAGTGCCCTACCCCTGAAACCTTAAAACCGTGAATCAATCTTTGGAAAATAACATAGGCTCAGGAGAGGATCTCACTACGCTTACCCTGACTCTGACTCTGACCCTGACCCTAACCCTAACCCTACCCCTAACCCTAAGCCTCACCCTCTAACCCTAACCCTAACACTAACCCAAAACCTAACCCTAACTCTAACCCTACCCCTAACCCTAACCCCTAACCATAAACCTAACCCCCTAACCCTAACCCTAACCCTAACCCCCTAACCATAACCCTAGCCCTAACCCTAACCCAAATCCCTAACCCTAAACCGAGCCCTAACCCGAACCCTCACCCTAACCCTAACCCGCCTAACCCTAACCCTAAACCTAACCCTAACCCCGAACCCGAACCCTAACCCCCTAACCATAACCCTAAGCCCTAACCCTAACCCTAATGAACCCTAAGCCTAACCCTATCCCTAACCCTAACGCTAACCTTAACCCTAACCCTAAACCTAACGCCCTGACCATAACCCTAACCCAAACCCTAACCCCAAACCCTAACACTACCCCTAACCCTAACCCCTAACCCTACCCCCCTAATACTACCCCTAACCCCCTAACGATAACCCTAGCCCTAACCCTAAAGAACCCTAACCTTAAACGAAAACCCTAACCCTAACCCTAACCCTAACCCCCTGGCAACCGCACCCCGCACACTTGGTTCCCCCCTCATTTTGGTTCCCCCCCCCCTTGGGTCCCCCCGGAAACAAAACCCCGCACACTTGGTTCCCCCCTCATTTTGGTTCCCCCCCCCCGGTGCGCCCCACAAATGGGTTCCCCCGGAAACAAAACCCCGCACACTTGGTTCCCCCACATTTTGGTTCCCCCCGGTGCGCCCCACAAATGGGTCCCCCCGGAAACAAAACCCCGCACACTTGGTTCCCCCCTCATTTTGGTTCCCCCCCCGGTGCGCCCCACAAATGGGTCCCCCCGGAAACAAAACCCCGCACACTTGGTTCCCCCCTCATTTTGGTTCCCCCCCGGTGCACCCCACAAATGGGTCCCCCCGGAAACAAAACCCCGCACACTTGTTTCCCCCCTCATTTTGGTTCCCCCCCCCCCGGTGCGACCCACAAATGGGTCCCCCCGGAAACAAAACCCCGCACACTTCGTTCCCCCCTCATTTTGGTTCCCCCCCCCGGTGCGCCCCACAAATGGGTCGCCCCGGAAACAAAACCCCGCACACTTGGTTCCCCCCTCATTTTGGTTCCCTCCCACCCTTGGGGTCCCCCCAAGCCTCATGGACCCCCTCTGACCTCTGACCCCTGACCTCTGACCCCCGACCTATGACCCCTGACCCCTGACCTCTGACCCCCGACCTCTGACCCCTGACCTCTGACCCCCTGACCCTTGACCCCTGACCTCTGACGCCTGACCTCTGACCCCCCGACCCCTGACCTCTGACGCCTGACCCCTGACCTCTGACCCCTGACCCCTGACCTCCGGCCTCTGACCACTTACCCCGGACCTCTGACCCCTGACCTCTGACCCCCTGACTCCTGACCTCTGACCCCTGACCCCTGACCTCAGACACCCGACCCCTCAACTCCGGCCTCTGACCACTGACCCCTGATCCCTGACCTCTGACCCCCGACCACTGACTCCTGACCCCTGACCCCCGACCCCTGACCCCCGACCTCTGACCTCTGACCTGTGACCCCTGACCTCTGACCCCCTGACCCAATCCCAAGCCCAAAAATCCCAAGCCCAAAAAATAGGACTCTCAAAACCTAAACCCAAAAACTAAAACCTAAAAACCCAAAAACCTAAACCCAAAAACGCTCCAAACACTAATCCAAAAAAATAAGACGCTCAAAGCACTAACACAAAATATTAAGATGCTCAAAACCCTAACGCAAAAAATTAAGATGCTCCAAACCCTAACCCAAAAAATTAGGACACTCAAAACCTTAACCCTGGAGAACCTAACCTGAAAAAATCAATCAATAAATAAATAAAAATAAAATTTTAAAACCCTAACCCTAAATAATTGACCAAAAAGAAAACCCTAAGACCCTAACCCTAAAAAACCTTTCAACACTACAACCCATAAACTCTAAAACCCTAACACACTAACCCTGAAAAACTTAAAACCTTAACCCCCAAATCCCTAAAATACTAACCGTTAAAAATCCAAACCTAAACAACTTAAAATCCTAAACATAAACCCTGAGAATACTTACCCTGAAACCCAACCCTAGTGCCCTACCCCTGAAACCTTAAAACCGTGAATCAATCTTTGGAAAATAACATAGGCTCAGGAGAGGATCTCACTACGCTTACCCTGACTTTGACTCTGACCCTGACCCTAACCCTAACCCTACCCCTAACCCTAAGCCTCACCCTCTAACCCTAACCCTAACACTAACCCAAAACCTAACCCTAACTCTAACCCTACCCCTAACCCTAACCCCTAACCATAAACCTAACCCCCTAACCCTAACCCTAACCCTAACCCCCTAACCATAACCCTAGCCCTAACCCTAACCCAAATCCCTAACCCTAAACCGAGCCCTAACCCGAACCCTCACCCTAACCCTAACCCGCCTAACCCTAACCCTAAACCTAACCCTAACCCCGAACCCGAACCCTAACCCCCTAACCATAACCCTAAGCCCTAACCCTAACCCTAATGAACCCTAAGCCTAACCCTATCCCTAACCCTAACGCTAACCTTAACCCTAACCCTAAACCTAACGCCCTGACCATAACCCTAACCCAAACCCTAACCCCAAACCCTAACACTACCCCTAACCCTAACCCCTAACCCTACCCCCCTAATACTACCCCTAACCCCCTAACGATAACCCTAGCCCTAACCCTAAAGAACCCTAACCTTAAACGAAAACCCTAACCCTAACCCTAACCCTAACCCCCTGGCAACCGCACCCCGCACACTTGGTTCCCCCCTCATTTTGGTTCCCCCCCCCTTGGGTCCCCCCGGAAACAAAATCCCGCACACTTGGTTCCCCCCTCATTTTGGTTCCCCCCCGGTGCGCCCCACAAATGGGTCCCCCCGGAAACAAAACCCCGCAAACTTGGTTCCCCCCTCATTTTGGTTCCCCCCCCCAGTGCGCCCCACAAATGGGTCCCCCCGGAAACAAAACCCCGCACACTTGGTTCCCCTCTCATTTTGGTTCCCCCCCCCCCCCCCGGTGCGCCCCACAAATGGGTCCCCCTGGAAACAAAACCCCGCACACTTGGTTCCCCCCTCATTTTGGTTCCCCCCCCCCGCACCCCCGTTGGGTTCCCCCCTAGCCCCATGGATCCCCCCCCCCCTTGGTGCCTTCCCCCCATTTTGTCCCCCCCCCCTTGTCCTAGCCATGCCCGCAGCAGCCGCTCGCGCTCCGCCAGCGCCTCCCACACCCGACGCTGCATCTCGGACAGGTGGAGGCAGGCACTGGGGGGGGGGAATAAATTGGGGGGGGTCAATTTGGGGGGGTCTGGGGGCATTTGGGGGGCTGGTGGCGCATTTAGGGGGCGGAGGGGACTGGTTCTCACCTGTAGGACTCGGCGTCGAGCCCCCCCGGGGGCAGCTGCAGGGCCAGGATGCCTGGGGGGGTGTGGGGGGGGGCATGTCAGCATCCTAATGGATCTAACCCTAACCCTAACCCTCTAACCATAACCCCCCAACCCCACAACCCTAACGGATCTAACCCTAACCCTCTAACCCTAACCCCCCAACCCCTGACCCCCCAACCCAACCTCCCAACCCCCCAACCCTAAAGGATCTAACCCTAACCCTCTAACCCTAACCCCCGACCCCCCAACCCCCTAAACCTAACCCCCGACCCCCCAACCCTAAAGGATATAACCCTAACCCTCTAACCCAAACCCCCCAACCCCCTGACCCACCAACCCTAACACCCGACCCCCCAACCCTAATGGATCTAACCCTAACCCTCTAACCCTAAGCCACCAACCCCCCTACCCCCCAACCCTAACGGATCTAACCCTAACCCCCTAACCCTAAACCCCCAACCCCTTGACCCCTCAACCCTAACCCCCGACCCCCCAACCCTAACGGATCTAACCCTACCCCTACCCCTACCCTTACCCCTACCCCTACCCCTACCCCTACCTTTACCCCTACCCCTACCCCTACCCCTACCCCTAACCCTAAACCTAACCCCTAACCCTAACCCTAACCCCTAACCCTAACCCTAACCCCTAGCCCTAACCCTAACCCCTAACCCTAACCCTAACCCCTAACCCTAACCCTAACCCTAACCCCTAACCCTAACCCCTAACCCTAACCCTAACCCATAACCCTAACCCTAACCCATAACCCTAACCCTAACCCCTAACCCTAACCCAAACCCAAACCCTACCCCGAACCCGAACCCTAACCTGAACCCGAACCCGAACCCGAACCCGAACCCTAACCATAAACCGAACCTGAAACCGAACCCAAACCGAACCTGAACCCGAACCCTAACACGAACCAGCACCCGAACCCGAACCCACACCCGAACTCGAACCCTAACTCTAAAACGAACCCGAACCCGAACCCGAACCCAAAACCAAACCCTAACTGAACCCTAACCCAAACCCCAACCCGAACCCTAACCCGAACCCGAAAACAAACCCTAACCCTAACCCTAACCCCTAACCCTAACCCTAAACTTAACGCTTAAATGTGTCCGAGCGACGCCGCGATTAAATGTGCCCAAGTGTCGCCGCGCTAAAATGTGTCCGGGCGGCGCCGCTCTAAAATGTGCCCGGGCGCCACCGCGCTTAAAAGTGTCAGGGCGGCCCCGTGCTTAAAGGTGTCCAGGCGGCGCTGAACCCGAACCCTAACCTAAACCAGCACCCGAACCCTAACCCAAACCCTAACCCGAACCCGAACCCTAACCCTAACCCGAACCCGAACCCGAAACCGAAACTGATCCCTAACCCTAACCCAAACACGAACCCGCACCCTAACCCGAACACTAACTCGAACCTGAACCCTAACCCAAACCCGAACTCTAACCCTAACCCGAACTCGAACCCAAACCCTAACCCTAACCCTAACCCTAACCCGAACCCTAACCCGAACCCTAACCCGAACCCTAACCCTAACCCCTAACCCTAAGGCCCTAACCCTAACCTTAACCCATACCCCTAACCCTCTAACCCTAACCCTAACCCTCTAACCCTAACCCCTACACTAACCCCTAACCCCCACCCCCAACCCCTACCCCAACCTCTAACCCTAACTCTAGTTCCAGAGAACTACACTTCCCGATATGCTCTGGGCACCCAACATGGCCTCCCGGAAGTCCGGAGTCTCAGAACTACATTTCCCGGTATGCTCTGGGCACCCAACATGGCCTCCCGGAAGTCCAGAGTCTGAGAACTACATCTCCCAGCATGCTCTAAGCACCCAACATGGCCTCCCGGAAGTCCGGAGTCCCGGAACTACATTTCCCCGTATGCTCTGGGCACCCAACATGGCCTCCCGGAAGTCCGGAGTCCGAGAACTACAGCTCCCAGCATGCTCTAAGCACCAAACATGGCGTCCCGGAAGTCCGGAGTCCGAGAACTACATCTCCCAGTATGCTCTCGGCACCCAACATGGCCTCCCGGAAGCCCGGTGCCGGAAAACTACACCTACCAGCATTCCCTGGCCAGCCTGTATGGCCAATCACAGGCCGAGTGTTCGAGAACAACATTTTCCAGCACCAACTCTAACTGTAGCCCTTACCACCGCCCTTACACAAGAAAGCCTCAAGCCCTAACCTTAAAAACCCTCGAAATCCCTACAGAACTAACCCAAACTATTTAACACACTAAACCCATGAAGACCTATGCCTAAAAGCCCTAACCCAAAAACTTAGGATGCTTCAAACCACATTCCGAAAACTTAGGATGCTCCAAACCCAAACCCAAAAAATAAGATGCTCAAAACCCTAACCCAACTACTTAGGATGCTCAAAACCCTATCCCCAAAAATTAGGGCACTCAAAAGCCTAACCCAAAAAATTAAGATGCTCAAAACCCAAACACCAAAAATTAGGATACTCAAAACCCTAGCCCTGGAGAACCTGACCTGGGATACGTTTAGGGTTGCTGAGAAAAAGCAAACACAGAGGAACCTGACCCAGAGCTACCCAATACCCCCAAAATCCTCCCAGTGCCCCCCACAAACACACACTGCCCCTACAACCCCCTCAGAACCCATCATCATACAAATATACCTCAGACTCCTGAATGTTCTCCCACAGCCCCTCAGGACCACCCAGAGCTCCCCAAGACCCTCATAAGTGGAGAACATATAGAGCTTCTGGGGGGGAGGGGGGGGCATGTGTCACAGGGATTTTGGGGGGGGGGGAGGGAGGGAGACACAGTAGGGGGCTTCTAGAGGGAGGCAGACAGACATATTGGGGGTTGGATGCTCTGGATCTGGGGGGAAGGAGCATGAGGGTTTTTGTTTTTTTTCTTTTTAATTTGTGGGAGTGTGGGGGGAGAGGGTCTGTGACAGAGCCAAAGCCTCAGATTTCAGTTATTTCTCCACATTTATTCTCCCTGCAGGTGAGCTATTGTTGTTCTGTCCTGCATCCTGACCCCTCCAAGTACTCAGCAAGGAGGGAGGAGGGGTGTGCAGACTGTGCAATACCCACGGGAAGTACCGTTGCATCTGTTCCTACAGCATTGGGCTGGTGGCTACCAGCACCACCTCCGTGGGGCCCTGCCTGTGGCTCTGCAGCCAGTCCAGCAGTTCCAGACTCCTTGCTTGGTGCACAGGGCGTGGGATGGTAGGGATGGTGTGGGCCACAAGGGACAGAGGCCCGCAATCCACAGAGGTCAGAGATCAAGATGTCCACATGGATCCGTGTAGACCCTCCAATCCACAAAGGCCTTGGCCTCATGGCACCAAAGAAGCCTTGGTTCCATGAAGATTAGAGACCAGTAGAAACCATTAACTTCAAACTCATCAGCGTGGCCCCAAAGACATTGGAGATATCCCCCTGACCTGACACTGATTGATGCCACGACTCAGATCCACTGGTCCAAGATGACTATAACCTCATGGACATTGGAAACATCACCATTTTCCAAAGCCCTTCAAAGTGCAACCCCACCCCACCCCCAAATCCAGACCCCCACTTGCCCTTACCCAATCAAATCCATAGCCCCTATGGTGAGGCCCTTTTTCTGACCATGTCCGTGTCGTGTCCCCCACCCTACCCCCTAAAGCATTGTGTCAGCAAGACACATCCTGGGCAGGGCGTGCTCATAGGGTCACTCCCCATAACAACAGACCACCATGGCTCGTAGCTTGTCCCTCACAGCCACCACCACCCCAGCCACAGCCTTCTGTATAGCCGTGGAGGAGAAGTAGAAGATGAAAGGGTCAAGAGCAGCATTAAGACTGGTGAGGAACAAAATATAGGACCTCCATTCTGGGCTCTTATGCAGCACAAAACCTACCACATGCGAGATGTTGTAGGGTGCAAAGCAAACCCCAAAATTGACCATGGTGGCCACAGCCAAACCCACAGCCCGTTGCTTCTTCTCCAGTGGAATATTAGGCCGAGCAAGGAGAGCCCGCACAAAGTTGATGTAGCAGAAAACGGTAACAGCAAACGGTAGGAGGAAGAGAACAAGAAATAGCTCCAGCCGCAGTGGGAGGACAAAGCTCAGCTGCTCCTGTGAGAAGTCATCATAGCACTTGTAGGTACTGTTGCTATTGGTATCATTGTGGCTTCTAGAAGCAGCAAGATGGTTGGGAACAGTCATGCTGTGGATGTCGGAGATCCAGGAGACATCAGCAGTGGAGATGCCAGGGATGGTTGTGACATTGTTGGTGAAGACTTTGGAGTTATAGGTCTTGGGGCCACTGGGACTGGAGATCCTGGAGCCATTGGGGACAGAGATGTCACCATTGGAAGTCTTGGAACCATTGACCATGGAGCCATTGTGGTTGTAGATCTTGAAGACCTTGGAATTGAAGTCATCAGAACTGGAGACTCCAGAGCTACTTGGGCTGAAGCCAGTAGAGATGGGGCCATCAGAGCTGGAGATTATGGGGCCACTGGGGTTAAAGCTGTTGCGGTTGAAGCCATCAGGGTTGGACATCCCATAGCCACCTGGCTTGAACCCATTGACCATGGAGCCATCTGGTCTAAAGCCCCGAGAACCGTTGTCCACAAAACTACCAAGCTTCGATACTGTGGATTGTCTATGACCATCATCATGATACTGTGCCACAAAGACAATGGAGCAATGCGAACAGGCCAAGAGCCAGAGGAAGGCGCTGGCAACCATTGTCCGCCCCAGCCTCCGCCTGTTCTTGAACTGGAGGGGGAAGACAACACCAAGATAACGCTCAACGCTGAGTGCTGCCAAGAAAAGACTGCTGAGATAGATGCTGGAGTAGAAGCAGAAGTTGGCCACAGGGCAGAGGACAATTGGTAAGGGCCAGGTCATGTCAGCAGCTGCTTCTGCCATCTTGAAAGGGAGGAAGAGGAGGAGGAAGAGGTCAGCGATGGTCAGGTTGAGCAGGAGGATGTCAGCAGGGTTGACACGGCGGCGTGCCTTGCACAGGAGGGTAACAAAGGTGAAGATGTTGGCTGGCAAGCCCACAATGAAGGTCAACACATAGGCAATGAGGATCAACATGGTGTCAGGACAGCGCTGCAGAGAAACGTAGGCCTGTAAAGGGGATGTGGGGAGGACAGGGTGGGCGGAAGGGGTACGCAGTGCTACATGTGTGACTCATGTTTGGGGGGAGATGCAGGCAGCTGGGTGGCTTGTCCTACTCCAACCAATGGACCCCGAGGGGACTTGGAGAGGACATCTGGAGGCGGGGGGTTCTTGCACTGCTCCTACTGGTGCACCCTGAGGGGATCCAGGTGTCCAAGCAGCCCTCCTGTCACCACCACTTCCTCCCACTCCCAAAGGCGACCCAGACACCAGGGCGTCTGGTGCCACCCTGATTTGTTTAACTCATTTCCTGCTCGGCGTGGGGTGGTGGTGATGGGGGGGGGGAGGGAAGGGAGCAGCTGGACATGTGCCTGGGTCCCCTCTGCCAAGCCCCTGAGTCACTTATCAGGGATGGAGTGGGATAAGGAGGACCAAAGAGTCTGATCCCTCCCACCCACCCACCCACCCCCACCACCCCCTTGGGACCCAGATGTCGGGGGGGGGGGGGGGTGGAAAGGGGAGGAGACCTGTGTCTCCCCCACACACTTTAGAGGTGAGGAAGGCTGGACCTGAGCATCCCAAGCACCCTCCAGCCCCCTCCCCTATACCATGTCGACTTCCTATGGCACCTGTGTTCCAGTTCCCCCCCCCCACCCAGCTTCTCCCAGTTCCTTCTGGTACCCCCCCCCCCACACACACACTCCAGCTGTGGGGGAACCAGTCTGTCTCCCCACATCACCTCCCAGGGATTCTTCCCTATCCTGTGGGGAGAGGACCCAAAACATCCCCCCAGCTAGGTTGTCTTCCAGTCCCTGCCCATCATCCATCCCCTCTGCCTTCTCTCCACCCTCCCACCACCCCCCCCACCCCACCACCATCTGGACCCCATCCTGTGCTCACCTCAGCTCCTGGTACCAATGGGACCCAGCCGGCCGGGTGCCTCCTCTTACAGCCCAGGGCACTCCCTGGGGAGGGGCCACGGTCTGGGGTGGAAGGGGGGGTGTGGGGGGTCCCTGATGGGTGCTTGCCTCTTCTGGGGTGGTGGACAACGCGTCCAGGGGGGCACCTGGATGCTGGAGTCCCCGGGATGCCTGTGTCTGCCTGGGGGGTGTGTATGGCTGGGGAGCAGAGGGGGAAATCCCAGACCGATGGGTTCCCAGGACATCTGTGTCCCCCGGGGGGGTTGCGGGGGGGGGGGGGGGGGAAGTGGCTTTGAACGACGTCGAGGAAGTTTGAAGTTTCCTGACCGCAGACAGCAGCCACGTTCGTGGGCACACGTCCGCAGAGGAACCAGCAGAAGGGGAGGGAGGGAGGGAGGGAGGGAGAAGCTGGGGGGGGGAGGGCTCCATTTCCACTGGGTGCCCCCAATCACCACCCTGGGGCCTTCCCCATCTCCCCCTCCCCCACACTCCCCAGCATCCCAGGGCCCACTGGTGGCCTCGTCACCAAACTGGCAGATGAGAGGGAGGGTAGGGACGGGAGGGAGGGAGGGAGAACACACTGTGGGAAGGGGAGGGGAGAGAGGGTGGGGAAGGGCCTGGGAATAGCCACTGAGCTATTTTTAGCCACTGGATGAGGGATGTTTATTTAGCCACGGGGGAGGGAGAGACACCCCCCACCCACCCACACCCCCCCTTCCTGGTGCCACGGCTCGCCTGAGTTAGGGGCCAGCCCAGACGCCTGGGATCACGGCTCACAGCAGGAGACCCCTGCGGTTGGGGGGCTGGGGAGGGCCGTTAGGGTTAGGTTAGGGTTAGGGTCCTGCCTGGCCATCGGGGATGGCAGCGGGAAAGTGCCCCCTCCCCAGGCGCTGCCCTGATAACGGGGAGGGGGCACCTGCCCAGCACAGCCCCAGGGCACTCGGAAAGCCCCCAGAAGCTTTCTGGGAGTGGAGGAACCACGAAGGAAACCATGCTCTCACCAACCCCCCCCATTTCCCCTCCCCCATCCTCCTTTCACCCACTTGGCTCTCCTGGAGCTTGGAGAGGATGCAGGCACCCAGGTTCCCAGCCCGTCCCGTACCTTCACCCACTTGGCTCTCCCGGAACCAGGAGGGGACCCAGGCATCCATGTCCCTTCCCCCACACATACATACACCCCCATGGCCCTGAACCTTTGGGGGGAGGTGGTAAAGGCAAGGGAACGGGGAAGGATGGAAGGGGCTGACTCAACCCAGGTCACAGAGCCCAGCCCAAGGACCCACGGCCACCCCAGAAGCTCCAGCCTGGCTCTGCCCCTTGTCACCCCCAAGCCCATCCCCAGATGTCTGGGGACCCCCACAGCTGCCCCAAGCCTCCAAAGCCCTGCCTTGGGGCTCTCTTAGGCCTGAAGCCCCCTGAGATGCCTCCAGCTCAGCACCACCGACCCCCAGACACGCCAACAAGCCCAATGCCTCGCCTCCAGCCCCCCCAGGAAGACCCCCGCTTCGCTCAGAGGGTGCCCGGCACCTGGCCCGGAGCGAACCGAGCCCCATCGCATCCCAGACTTGCCGGAGGCCCCGTCGCAGGGCGGCGGAGGAGAAGCAGAAGATGAGGGGGTCGAGGCAGGCATTGAGGGTGGTGAGCAGCACGGCATAGGCCCTCCAGGGTGGGTTCTCCTGCCGTAGGTACCCCACCACATGAGAGACGTTGAAGGGGGCAAAGCAGAGGACGAAGGCCGCCGTGGTGGCAGCCGCCAGGGCCACCACCCGCCGCTTCCTGCCCAGGGCGGCGGTGGGGAGGGCAGCCACGATGCAGACCAGGCGGCCATAGCAGAAGGCGGTGATGGCCAGGGGCAGGCAGAAGAGCACCAGGAAGATCTCCAGGCGGAGGGCCAGCAAGGTGGCCAGCTGCGGGCCGGCGAAGCGGGTGTAGCAGGCCGTGCCGTTGCCCGCCGCGCCGGGCCGAGCCACATAGACCACACTGCAGTGGCCCAAGGCAGCTGCCCAGGAGCCAGCGGCAGCCACGGCAGCGTGGGCTGCGCGCCGGCGCTGGCGGTACTGGACGGGGAAGGCAGCGCTGAGGTAGCGGTCGACACTGAGGGCAGTGAGGGAGAGGGTGGTGAGGTAGATGCTGGTGAAGAAGAGGAAGACAAAGAGCGGGCAGAGGGCCGGGGGCAGCTTCCAGGTGGCCTCCCAGGCAGCCTCAGCCATGCGGACAGGCAGGGAGGCCACCAGCGCCAGGTCGGCCACGGTCAGGTTGAGGAGGAGGACGTCAGTGGGCAGCAGGCGCCGGCGCCGCGCCGCCACCCCCAGGGCCACCAGGGCCACCAGGTTGAGGGGCAGCCCCAGGGTGAAGGCGCCGGCGTAGACCACCAGGCACAGGCGGTGGTTGATGGCGAAGGGGGGGGCCGACATTGCAGCCGGGATCCAGTGGGGCCTCCAGATGGGGCAGCTGATGGGGACCGCGATCTGCTCAGGCTCCCTCGGGGTGGCCAACGGTGGTTGGGGTCTACCAGGGTTCAGGGCAGCAGGTCCCTGGGTTGGGGGTGAAGGTCTTAGGAGGGTGGCTGGGGGCTTCCAGGGTAATCTGGGGGGTGCCAGAAGATCAGGGTGGGCGGGGGGGGGAGGGGGAGGGAAGGGGGTGGCTCCGGGCTGGGGAGCCCAGGCTGGGAGAGAGGGCAAGGGGGGGCTGTTGAAAAGGAGAAGGAGAATGAACCCTACCGTGGCAGCAGACAGATGGATAGACAGCAGCGGGGAGGGACGGACAAGAATAAATACCCCCATCCCTGCCCTACAGCACCCAAGGGACCTGGGTTGCCTCTCCTCTCCTTCCCCAGCTGCCCCCCCTCGCCCCCCCCACCGCAGTGTGACCACGGGAGCAGCCACTATGGCTGGAAAGGGGACACTCGGTTAACCCAGAGGAGGAATTTATTGCTGGTGGCAGCTCCCTCGGTGGCTGTGACATGTCCCCAGCATGTCCCTGTCCTGGCAAGTGTCCAAGGGTAGCGGTGGCTGTGGTCTTGGCATTGGTTTTGCATGTGTGTGTCCCCTCCCCCCCCCCCCCCCACGGTGACATGTCACGATGCTCGAGGCCATGCCCCACACCTCTGGAGTCCCCCATGTCCCCCTGCCCTCGGTGTCACCATCAGGCTGTCACTCCCCCTGTGACCACATCTCTGTGGTGGCCATTTGCCCGAGTCCCCACATCCCCCATTCCCATGTCCTCTGCAGTGGCCGTTGTCCTGTGTCCCCATATCCCCACTTTGCCCATGTCCCAGTGGATATTTCCTGATGTCCCCACATCACCCTGGTGGCCACCTTCCTCCATCCTGGTGTCCCCATGTCACCAGAGTCTCAGTGCCGCAGGGCTGCGTATTCAACAGCATCTTCCATGCCCCCAGCATGTTCCTGGGCTGTCACTGGGGGGGACAACGCCAGAGCAGCATAGAGCAGTGTCCCGTCCCTGTCCCCGTCCCTGTCCCCAGCTCTGCTCCTGGGACCAGAGGGGACATTCTCATAGTCGGGTCCTTCGGTGGCCTGGGGGGACAGATGGTGGATGTGATGGGACGCAGGGGGTGACAAGGACACTGGGTGCGTGGAGGGACACAGGGTGACGTGGTGGGGACATAAGGGTACCTTCGCAGCTCCGTCGTTCCTCTTGAGGACGCTGTAGACCACAGTGTCCCCTTGCACCCTGTGCGAGGACAGAGCGAACAATAGGATGGCGGGGGGGGGGGGGGAGGAAAACAGGGGTGCCGTGATGCCTGGGTCTTGTCCAGAAAGGGCAAGACTGGAGGGGGGAAACATTACCTGGGGACAGGTCCAGAGCCAGGAGGGGACACCAGTGATGAGTAACTGATGGTGTCATCAGCACTGTGGGGTGGCTGTGGGGACGCAGGTGGCCGAGGCTGCAGGAGGGACCCGGGTGTGGGTGTGGGTCACCAAGAGTGACCCAGGTGGCCATGGCGGGGAGGGGGTCTGCTACCTTTTTGTTGCGGAGGAAGAAGGTCCCCGACGGCTCCACAACCGGCTCTTCATCAGCTGCCATCTGCCGCTGCCACCTGCAGGGACACTTGGGTAGCTGGGTCCCCTAGGGTTGACGCGGTGGCACCTGGGGGCCCCAGGAGCACCCAGGTAGCCAGGGAGCAGCAGTGACGCTTGGACACCCGGGTGCTCAGTCTCACCGGCGGCGGAGGAAGCACCCAAGGGCACCCAGCAGCAGGAGGCTGCCCAGCCCCACACCAAGGCCCAGGAAGGTCTTCCGCAGGATGGTGGCCCTGGTGTCTACAAGGGAGAGGCAACGGGAAGATGAAGACACTAGTGTCCTTCCCGGCCACCCAGGCCAGGAGGACATCCCAAGGGTGTCCATATCCCTTACAGTAGACTGTGATGGTGACATCAGGGGAGTCGGCAGAGGTGATGGAGTTGGTGGCGCGGCAGCGGTAGCGTCCAGACTCTTGGATGCCCACGGCACTCAGCACCCACCGGTCCTTAGAGGCCCGGCCCAGGGTTCGACCATCACGAAACCACTCAAAGACATCGGGCAGGGGCTGGGCGGACACGCGGCAGTGCAGGACCACGCTGGTCATCTCATACACTTCCTCTCCTGGATCCGGCACAAGCTCCACGGACCGTGGCCCAACTGCACCCAGCATCAGTGCCTGAGGACCCAGCTCCCCGGTGGGGGGCACGGCCACCAGGGTCCCACTGGGGACATTGGGGTCCCACTGGGTCCCGCGGGGGTGTTGGGGTCCCTCACCCACACCCTGGGGTCCCCTGGGTCACTTTGGAGGTATCAGGGTCCCTCACCCAGACCCTGGTAAGGGAGGGGTTGTAACTCACAGAGAATGTTGAGGGTGGTGGGGGCGCTGCGGGCAGCCCCTGCGACATTTCGGACCTCACAGATGTAGGTGCCACTATCGGTGGGCTCAGGACCAGGCAGCAGCAGTCTGGGGCCAGAGGCCGGCAGCCGCTGCCCCCCCTTGAACCAGCTGATGTTGTAGAGGGGGGGCTCGGCCACACCAGCCTCACAGTGTAGCCACACTGGGCCTCTCCCAGCCACCAGCTCCCCCCTGGGGCTCTGACGCATCCAAACAGCCTGGGGTGGATCTGTAGGGAGATAAACCAACATTTTGGGGGGGCTGAAATAGTGACTGGGAGATCACAACTGTCCCTTGAGCACTCATGGAATGGTAAGGGGGGATAGGAGCAATGAAACCATCATTTAGGGATGGAGGGGGGGGGGGGGGTCTCAAAACTGCCATGACAGGGCTTGAAACCTTCCCGTGGTGTTGGAAGAACCCAAAATGGTAATTTTAGGCTCTCAAAACCATCACTTGGGGGCAGAACGGCAGCAAGGAGGCACGAAACACGGAGGGCACAAAGCCCCACGGGGAGCCCGGTGTTGACTGGGGGACTGTCCTGAAACCACCACTCACACCAGACGATGACAGCAAGGGGTGGGGATTGGGTGAAGCCAGCGACGTTTTGGCCAACGCAGCGGTAGGTGCTGGCTCGGGTGGGCTCGGCGGTGAAGCTGAAGATGGGGCCGGTGGTGGAGGCCTGATGGCGGTCGTTGCGCAGCCATAGGATGGCGGACGGAGGCGGGTGGGCCGGGCCGAGCTCACAGTGCAGCGATACACGGGTCCCCGCCAGCACCGGAAGGGGGTTCAGTACCGTCAGGGTGGCATTCCTGGGCTGGTCTGGTGTGGGGCAGTGGGGTTAGGGCAGGGAACCCCAGGGGTATCTAAGCCACCCCTACCATTACCTCAGCCTCCCCGTGGCAATCTAGGCCACTACTATCACCATCCGGACCACCTCATGGCCATCTAGGCCACCCCTTCCACCACCCTGACTACCTTGTGGCCGTCTAGGCCATCCCTACTACCACCCTGACTGCTCCATGGCCACCTACACCACCCCTACTACCACCTTGGATGCCCTGGGGCCATCTAGACCATGCCTACTACCACCTTGACTACCTTGTAACCACCTCGACCATCTAAGCCACCCCTACTACCACCCTGATTGCTCCACAGCCATCTAGGCCACCCCTACCACCCCCTCGGTCACCCCACGGCCACCTAGACCACCCCTTCATACCACCTTGGACACACCATGGCCATCTCGGCCACCCCTACTTCTACCCTGCCCACCTCTTGGCCACCCTATGGCCATCTCGGCCACCCCTACCACCACCCTGTCTGCCCTGTGGCCATCTAGGCTACCCCCCCCATCTGTACCACCATCTTGCCTCACTCACAGTAGACCTCAAGGAAAGTTGGGGGGGAATCAGCCGTCCCTATGTCATTGGTGGCCTGACAGCGGTAGGAGCCACCATCCACTTCCCGGACCGGCCACAGACGGAACTGGGCTGAGCTGTGAGGCAGGATCTGGCCCTCCAGGATCCAGGCATAGGTGTGGGACGGGGGGTTGGCAGAGTCACGGCATTTCAGCGTCACTTCTTTGCCCTCACAGACAGGGGACGTTACCTCCACCCGCACATCCCGCGGGGCATCTAGGGACAGCCATATGGGTTGGGGGCAGTGGTAGGACAGCCACGTGCACGGGGGCAGAAAGGGGAGGAGGGAAGGGGAATTGTCAGGCGTCCCCTGGGACAAGGGGGGGGGTGACACGGGCAGGCATCTTGGAAGGGGTGAAGCCAGCAAGGACGGGCATTGGGACCCCAAAGGATGGGGCTAGAGGTGACAGAGCTTCGTCAAGGGCTGGGGCTATGGATGATTGGCAGGTTGGTCAAGGGGTGGCTCTTGGCGTCATTGGCAGCTGTTGTGCCCTCCCCCATGCAACCACCTCCCCCTTCCCCCCCCATGCCACCAGCTTGTCCTACTCACAGTAGACCTCGAGGTCGGTGGGATAGGACTCGACTGACGCCACGGCGTTGGTGGCACGGCAGCGGTAGGTGCCACCGTCGTGGACCTGGGCTGACCGCAGGAGGAGCTTGTCAATGCTGGAGGACAGCACCAGGCCGTTCAGGCTCCAGGAGTAGATGAAGGACGGGGGGTTGGCAGAGTCGTGGCAGCTCAGTGTCACTTCCCAGCCCTCGCGGACTGGGGATGCTGGCGTCACCTCCACCCGCACATCCCACGGAGCATCTGGTGGGACCAGTAAGGACCAGTATGGAGCAGTACAAGCCCAATATGCACTCCCCAGAACCCTACAGACACCCCAGGCACCTCCACAATCCTTCCAGAACACCCTGGAGGGTCCCCACCGGACCTTTGAGGGATCCCCTCAGCCCCCTGTCGATGCCCAGAACATTCATAGCCACCCCAGGGACCTCTCTCGGCCCACCCAGAGCCACATAGAAACACATATCTCCACCAACCCCCCCCCCCCCCCCCCCCCCCGTAGCCACCCCAGGACCCCCTAGGGATGCACATATGCACACCCCCAAGTCTCACAGTGGACCTGGAGCTGGCGGGTTGCCTGGGCCACAGTCTTCCCGTCAGCCCCTCGCAGGAGGCAGCTGAGGTTGGACTTGTCATGGTACCAGGTGGGGTTGAAGTCCAAGCTGATGCCGATGGCCGAGGGGACCATAGCATGGTCTGGAGGGGTCCAGGCTTGCACTTTTGCCCCTGCCACTTTGGAGGCTGGCCCATCCCAGGCAAGGGTGACCGTGTCCTCGGGGCAGACAGGGGGCACCCAGCACCCCAGGGTGGTCATGCGCCCTTCGACGAGGGGTTGTGGGTCTGGCCAGAGGTGGGGAGCAGGGGGGGCATCTGCAAGAGGCACCGGTGTAGGGTTGGTTGTAACAACGGGGGCACAGCGGGGGGGCACAGCGGGCAGCCGGTCCCTACCGGTGACGTTGAGGACGACTTTGTGGAACCAGCGCAGGCCATGTCTGGGGCGAGAGCTGTTGGCCTCCAGCCGCAGCCCGTATTCACCGGCATCTTCAGCCCGGACATGGGACAGGACCAGGCTGCAGTCCCCCTCCGCATAGGCGGTGGTGGCAGTGGGGGCGTGGGGCCGGGGGGACGCCGCCAGCCTGATCCTGGCCCTGGAGCTGGTGGCACCGGTGGCGGTGCTCGCCAGCAGCCCCCCAACGTAGTCGCGGCGGTTGTGGTCGTAGACAGGCTTCTGCAGCCAGCGCAGGGCGGGCAGGCGGGTGCTGGTTCCCACCTGGCACAGGTTGTAGCGGCAGGGGATGAGGACGCAGGAGCCCAGCCCAGCCACCACCTCCTCCGGGCCCGTCACTGGTTTCGGGCAGGCGGCTGGGGCAGCACCTGCCAAGGGCAGCAGGGACCCCAGAGCTGGCACCCTCCCCCCCCAGCACTGCCCAGTGGGGACCCCGTCCAGCAGGGTCCCCCAGAGCCGTGTGGAGCCCCCCTGTCCATCTCCCCCAGGACCCACCACCCTTTTTGGGTCCCCACTTCCCCACCAAAAGCCCCCCCTCCCCCCTCAGTTCCTACCTGGGATGAGGAAGAAGAGGCAGATGAAGAACCACATGGCTGGGGAGACCAAAGCCCCTGCACAGGGGGGTGAGACCCAGGAGTTTGGGGGACCCAGGCGTTAGGGGTGCCCAGTGTCTGCGTTTGGCCCCATCCCCACTCCCCGCCCCTTTGGGGCACTGGGGGGGCCCAAGCATCCGGGTGCCAACGTCCTCCCCCGCTCAAAGGCAGCCGAGCCCACTTCCTTCCCCCTTCTCCGGGGGTCTTGGTTGCTGTCGGGGCTTCCCCGTACGCACGTGGCTCTAAAGGGAAGGAAGAGGTCCGGGGGCCACCCCACAGACCCCCCAACCCCAGGGGTTCCAGAGTTCTGGCGGCCACCCCATAGACCCCCCCCAACCCCAGGGGTCCCAGGGTTCTGGGGGGCCACCCCATAGACACCCCCAGCCGAAGGGGTCCTGGGGAACCACCCCACAGACCCCCCCCCTTCCCCCCCTAGCCCCAAGGGAACCAAGGGTTTTGGGTGTCACTGGAACCACCCCACGGGCTCCCCTGGTGCCACCCCATAGGCCCCCTGCCCAAAGGGGTCTCCGTGACCCCCACAGCCCCCTGCCATTAACATCCCCACCCCCTTTGCCTCGCTGGGGTTCCCTGGGGAGCCGAGCAGGGCAGATGGGAGCCCAGATGCTCTCAGTTCCCCTGTGGGGGATCACGGGGGCAGAGAGGGGCATGACGGGAGCCCAGCCCCCCAGGGACACTTCAGGGAGGGGTACACCCACACCACCTGGGTCCCCAAAAACCTCTCCAGGACCCCTAAATGCCCCTCACTGCCCCCCCCCCCACGAGGCACCAGGAGGAGGCTGATAAGCTATCAGTAATTAACCATTAACTAAGCGACAGGTAGGACCCAGCATCCGTCCCTCCGCAGGCTGATAAGAACACAACTGATAAGGGGGAGTAGCGGGGGGAGACAGGGAGAAGGAGCACCAAGGGCACTCTGAGGGCACCTGGTCTTGGGAGGGACCCTGGTGTCTGGGAGCCCACCCTACTGCCCCCCCCCCCCCCAAGGGACGCAGGTGTCCCCCAGTGTCCCACACAAACCCCAGCTTCCTGCTCCCCCCCACCCCAATCCCAAAACCAAGGGGACCCCAACCCTAATTTCCAGGGGGACCCAGGCTCCCTGCTCCTCAGTGGGGCAGCCCCACAACCCTCTGCCCCCAGAGGATTCAGGGAGGAACACCTCAGGGAGCACAGGGGGCACCCAGGCATCCTGGCCCCCTGCCCCCAGCGTCCCTCCAAGGGGACCCGGGCACCCAGTGCCCCCCCACTGCAGGAGGGACCCAGGGCGAGGTCACCTTGAGGCGGTTCCCGGGGCTATAAAGGGAGGTCGGGAGCAGACTGGGAGCCACTGGGAGCTGCTGGGAGCCACCAAGAGCTGCCATGGGGAAGGAGGTGAGGGCTGGGGGGGGGCGGGAGACGTGGGGGAGATGGAGATGATGGAGATGGAGATGGAGATGATGGAGATGGGCCATGAGAAGGAAGAACGGATGGACAGAGGGATGGGTGGGTGGAGGGACAGACAGCAGGACACCTGGAGGGAGAGGAGGACGCAGGAAATGAGGGGAGAGATGGCAGTGGGATGCTGGAGGGGAGGGTGGAGGGACCACCCCCAACCCCAGCCGACCCTCTGACCCCCAACTCCTGACCCCCAGGAGAGCTACGAGCTGGGGCCACGGGGCCCGGCCGCCCCCAAAGCACCAAAGGGCCGTGGCCGCCGCAAGCAGGAGCGGCTGGAGGACATGAAGAAGGAGATGGATGTGGTATGGGGCACTGGGAGGGAACGGGAACCAGTGGGGGACACTGGTAAGGGGATGGGGAGGGTCAATGGAGGGCACTGGGAGGTCAACCGGTGAGACTGGGAGGTCAACACAGGTTAATGGGTCACTGGGCGGGACCGGGGGGGGGGGGGGGGGGGGGGCATTGGAGAGGACTGGGTCAAGGGTCAAGAGGGGACTGGGCAGGTCCATAGGGCACTGGTAGGGTCACTGGGCAATACTGGGAGACACTGGAGGACGCGGAGTCCAGGGGTCAGCACTGAGGCTGGTGCCCCTAGGATGACCACAAGCTCGAACTGCCCGACCTGGAGGCCAAGTACAGCACCAGCATCACCAAGGTGAGCAGCCCCCGGCCTATGACCCGTGCCGACCCTAACAACCCCATCACATTGACCCCAATCAGCCTCGTTGACCCTGCTGACCCCAAAACCCTTCAGCCCCCTTGATCAACCCCAAGACCCTCATGAGCCCTGTTGACCCCACCAACCCCACAACCCTTCAACCCCACAACCCCCACGCTCCCTGTTGACCTCACAGCCGTGCTGACCCCTCCAGGGCCTGGTGGGGGCGGTGGCGGCTGAGCGGCTGCTGCGGGACGGCCCCAACGAGCTGCGCCCCCCCCGGGGGACCCCAGAGTGTGTCAAGTTTGGGCGGCAGCTGGCCGGGGGGCTCCAGTGCCTGATGTGGGTGGCAGCGGCCATTTGCCTCATCGCCTACGGCGTGCAGGAGGGGCAGGGTGATCGCGGCAGCGCCGACAACGTACGCCTGGGGCAGAGAGCTAAGGGGGGGTGGCACCTGGTGGGGGGACACCTGGAAGCCAGGGGTCTTTGGGAGAGGGGAACGTGGGTGGCTTCAGGGAGTCCCCAGGTTCCTGGGACCTTCTGAATGCCTGGGTCCCTCTGTGGTGCTGGAGGGGGGGGGACTCCAGGGACCCTTTTTGGGGGGAGAATATGGGTTTCTGGGGCCCTCTGGAGGTGTAAGGACACCTGGGACCCTTTGGGGAGCTGGGACACCTTGAGGGCAGAGGGACATCTTGGTCCATCTTGACCAGGGAGATGCCTGGATCCCCTTGGTGGGGACGCCCGGACACTGGGGTCCTCACCACCTCTATGGGATGGGTTTTGGGAGGGGGGTCCCACTGTGGGAGCTGTCCTGTGGCCTGATCCTCTCTCCCTCACCCCCCCCCCAGCTTTACCTCGCCATCGCCCTCATTGCCGTCGTCGTCGTCACCGGCTGCTTTGGCTACTACCAGGAGTTCAAGAGCACCAACATCATCGCCAGCTTCAAGAACCTCGTCCCCCAGGTGAGGGGGGCGTACCCACGACCTGAACCCCTGAGGCACGCGATGGGACCCCGTCCCTCATCCCACGGGGTCCCTGTGTCAACCACAGCAAGCCACAGTGATCCGGGAAGGGGACAAGCTGCAGATCAACGCCAACGAGCTGGTGGTTGGGGACCTGGTGGAGATCAAAGGCGGGGACCGAGTGCCCGCAGACATCCGCATCATCTCTGCCCAGGGCTGCAAGGTGGGCGCGGGCACAGGGGCCAGACGGAGGGGAAATGGGCACCAGGAGGCCTGGGTTACCCTGGGCTGAGCCATGTGTTCCCCCCCCCCCCCTTCCCAGGTGGACAACTCGTCGCTGACGGGGGAGTCCGAGCCGCAGACGCGGTCACCCGAGTGCACCCACGACTCGCCCCTGGAGACCCGCAACATCGCCTTCTTCTCCACCATGTGCCTGGAAGGTGGGCCAGATGCCAGCCGGGCACCCCGTGTCCCAGCCGGTCCCCATCCTGACACCCAGGCTTCCCCTGCAGGGACGGCCACGGGGCTGGTGATCAACACGGGCGACCGGACCATCATCGGGCGCATCGCCAGCCTGGCCTCGGGCGTGGAGAACGAGAAGACGCCCATCGCCATCGAGATCGAGCACTTCGTCGACATCATCGCCGGCCTCGCCATCTTCTTCGGTGCCACCTTCTTCGTGGTGGCCATGGTCATCGGATACCCCTTCCTCCGTGCCATGGTCTTCTTCATGGCCATCGTCGTGGCCTATGTCCCCGAGGGGCTGCTGGCCACAGTCACAGTATGGCTTGGGGCGTTGTGGGAGGGGCTGTAGGGCAGCCTGGGCTGTGGGTGGGTCCCATGGGTGCTAGAGGGGACTGGGACTCCCCATGGATCCTCAGACATCCCATGAGACCCGGGAAGTCCCCGTGGGTCCATCACAAAATGTGGGGGCCATACGGGCCCAAGGGGTCCCCCATGGGTCTGTGGGTATCCAGTGCCCTCCAGGAGGTCCCTGTGGCTCCAGAAGCTCCAGAAGGTGCCTAGGATCACACGGGGGCTCGAGGACCTCCGGGGTTCCCCAGAGCCCTGACAGGGTGCCCCTGCCCCAGGTGTGCCTCTCACTGACGGCCAAGCGGCTGGCACGGAAGAACTGCGTGGTGAAGAACCTGGAGGCGGTGGAGACGCTGGGCTCCACCTCCGTGATCTGCTCCGACAAGACCGGGACCCTCACCCAGAACCGCATGACGGTGGCGCACCTCTGGTTCGACAACCAGATCCACACGGCCGACACCACCGAGGACCAGTCGGGTGAGCCGGGCGCCCCCACCTCCCCCTCCGTCCGGGCTGGGGACCCCCCCCACGGTGACCCACGTCCCCTCCACCAGGTCAGAGCTTCGACCAGTCGTCGGAGACGTGGACACTGCTGAGCCGCGTCGTCACCCTCTGCAACAGGGCCCAGTTCAAGGCTGGCCAGGAGAACGTCCCCGTGGCTAAGGTGGGGCCATGGAGGGGCCGTGGTGGGCTCGGTGGGCCCCGTGGGCTCGGTGGACCCCCATAGAGGACCCCACCAAGCCCCGCGCTCCCGCAGCGCGAGGTCATCGGTGACGCCTCGGAGACGGCGCTGCTGAAATTCGCCGAGGTGACGGTGGGGACGGTGTCGGAGGCGCGGGGACGCTTCCCCAAGGTGGCCGAGCTGCCCTTCAACTCCACCAACAAGTTCCAGGTGGGGACCCCACCCCGGGGCACCAAGGATAAGGGGGGATGGGGAGGAGAGGACGACTCCCCCGGGGCGCCGGTTGGGTGGAGGTGACCGGGAGGGGACCCCCTTGCAGCTCTCGGTGCATGCGGCGGGGGACCGCCAGCTGCTGGTGCTGAAGGGGGCCCCCGAGCGGGTGCTGGAGCGCTGCAGCACCGTCATGATCAAGGGGCAGGAGCTGCCGCTGGACGCCCAGTGGCGGGAGGCCTTCGAGGGAGCCTATGCAGACCTGGGGGGCCGCGGGGAGCGCGTCCTGGGTGAGTGGCGCCGGGGGGGGACGTGGGGGAGACTGGGGAGGGGTGCGGTGGGGTGTGGGGATAGCAGGGGCGTGGGGGGAGTTGGGGACATGGGGAGGATAGTGGGGTATTGGAGGGAGGGGGGGACGGAGGGGGATGTGGGGGGGAGTGGGGATGTGGGGAGAAATGGGGGGACATGGGGGAATGGGGGATGTAAGAGGACTGGGAGGGGAATTAGGGACATGGGGGGAGACGGGGGGACACGTGGACATAGTGGGACATGGAGGGAATGGGGGACATAATGGGGCTGGGGGGGGAACAGGGACATGGGGGACATGGGGACATAAAGGGGACGGGGAGGTAATGGGGGACATAACAGGGCTGGGAGGGGGACACAGGGACACGGGGAGGGAAACGGGTCGTGCTCCAACACCCCCCTGTCTCTGCCGTGTCCCCAGGGTTCTGCGCGCGCTGGCTGCCCGCAGGGACGGTGGCAGCGGGGACGGACCCCGAGGCGCTGCCCGAGGTGGCCGTGGGCCTCTGCTTCGCCGGGCTGGTGGCCATGATCGACCCCCCACGGGCCACCGTGCCCCGCGCTGTGCTCAAGTGCCGCACGGCGGGCATCAGGGTGGGACATGGGGACAGGGGGGTGGAGGGGATGGGGAGGGAAATGAGGACGGGGGAGGACATGGAGGGGACACGGGGGGGATGGGGGGGACACGGAGGGGATGGGGGGACACGGAGGGGACGTGACACGGAATGGACACGGGGATGGGGATGAGCGAGGAGATAAAGGGGAGGGGGGGAGATGGGGACAGGGGTGTGAGGGCACAGCAGGACCACGCCAGCGTCCCCCTTGTCCGTCCCCGCCCCCCCCCCAGGTGATCATGGTGACCGGTGACCACCCCATCACGGCCAAGGCCATCGCTGCCGCCGTCGGCATCATCTCAGAGGGCAGCGAGACCCCCGAGGACGTGGCGGCGCGGCTGCGGGTGCCCCTGGAGCAGGTGGACCCCAGGTGGGACCCGACGTCCCCAGGGGCATGGGGGGGGTGACGGGGGGAACCCCCAGACCGGGGAAACCCAGTGTCCGGTGTCCGCAGGCAGGCGCGGGCACGGGTGGTGACGGGGGCCGAGCTGGCTGGCATGGAGCCGGGCGTCCTGGAGGGGATCCTGCGCGCCCACCCGGAGATGGTTTTTGCCCGGACGTCCCCGCAGCAGAAACTTGTCATCGTGGAGAGCTGCCAGCGGCTGGTGGGGACACTGGGGGGGCACTGGGGACACGGGGGGGGTGTTGGGGAAGAGGGCGACACTGGGGACACGGGGACAACGCGAAGGCTTTGGGGGAGCTGGGGACGTTGCGTGGGTGCAGGGGCACTGGGAGGATATCGGGGGCACCCCAGCGCTCCCCCCCCTAAATTTCGTGTCCCCAGGGCGCCATCGTGGCGGTGACAGGGGACGGGGTGAACGACTCCCCGGCGCTGAAGCGCGCCGACATCGGGGTGGCCATGGGCATCGCCGGCTCCGACGCCGCCAAGAACGCGGCCGACATGATCCTGCTGGACGACAACTTCGCCTCCATCGTCACCGGCGTGGAGCAAGGTGGGACGCGGGACACACAAAAATGGGGGGGGGGGAGAGAGGCGGACTGACCTCCAGCTGACCCCGCTACCCCCCCCCCTGCGAAGGCCGCCTGATTTTTGACAACCTGAAGAAGTCGATCGCCTACACGCTGACCAAGAACATCCCCGAGCTCACGCCCTACCTCATCTACATCACGGCCAGCGTGCCGCTGCCGCTGGGCTGCATCACCATCCTCTTCATCGAGCTCTGCACCGACATCGTGAGTCCCCGCCGTCCCCCCCACCCCGTCTCACCCCCACCAGCCCACCCACGTCCCCAGTTTTCCCCCCCCCAATGCAGTTCCCCTCGGTGTCCCTGGCCTACGAGCGCGCCGAGAGCGACATCATGCACCTGAAGCCGCGCAACCCCCGGCGCGACCGCCTGGTGAACGAGCCCCTGGCCGCCTACTCCTACTTCCAGATCGGTGAGGGGGCGGCGGGGCCCGGACCCCCATCCCCCGGAGGTAGAGGGGGGGGGCGGGTTTTTGGGGGTGTGGGGGGCCCACGCCCAGCGTGCCCGCCGCCGTCCCCGCAGGCGCCATCCAGTCGTTCGCCGGCTTCACCGACTACTTCGTGGCCATGGCGCAGGAGGGGTGGTGGCCGCTGCTCTGCCTGGGGCTGCGCCCGCGCTGGGAGGACACCCACGAGCAGGAGCTGCAGGACAGCTACGGGCAGCAGTGGGTGCGTGCGGCCCCATTTGGCCCTATTTGGCCCTATTTGGTCCTATTTGGCCCTATTTGGCCCTATGTGGTCGCTGTTCAGCCCCATACAGCTCCATATGGCCCCCGTGTGGCCTCGTATGGTCTCTATACAGCCCCACACGGCCTCGTAGGTCCCCTATACAGCCCCCATATGACCTCATATGGACCCCATACAGCCCTACTTGGATCCCATACGGCCCTTTGTGGCCCCCCCATGTCCCCATATGGCCCCCATACAGCTGCTGTACACCCCATACAGCCCCATATGGCCCCATACAGCCCCTCATGGTCCTACACGGCCCCATACTGCCCCCACATGGCCCTATACAGCCCCATATGGATCCCATACAGCCCCCACACAGCCCTATACAGCCCCATATGGATCCCATACAGCCCCATACAGCCCTATACAGCCCCATATGGATCCCATACAGCCCTATACAGCCCCATATGGTCCCCGCTCGGCCCCCGCCCGACCCCGCAGTCTCCCCGCAGACCTTCGAGCAGCGCCGCTACCAGCAGTACACGTGCTACACCGTCTTCTTCATCAGCATCGAGATGTGCCAGATCGCCGACGTCCTCATCCGCAAGACCCGGCGCCTCTCCCTGCTGCAGCAGGGCCTCTTCCGGTGCCTACGGGGGGGCTACGGGGACCCCCCCGGCACCCATGGGTGCTATAGGGGCCCCCGTTTTACACCCACCCCCTGTGTCCCGGCAGGAACCACATCCTGGTGATCGCCATCGTCTTCCAGGTGTCCATCGGCTGCTTCCTCTGCTACTGCCCCGGGATGCCCAACATCTTCAACTTCATGCCCATCCGGTGGGCCCCCCCGTCCCCCCCCCGTCCCAAAAAAATACCAAACAGGCCCCCCCCTGAGCGCCCCCTCCCCGCAGGTTCCAGTGGTGGTTCGTGCCCATGCCCTTCGGCCTCCTCATCCTCATCTACGACGAGATCCGCAAGCTGGGAGTGCGGCGGCACCCAGGGAGTCAGTCCCCCCCACCCCCCAGGGGTCCTATGCCCCCCCCAGGGGTTCTGGACCCCCCCCTTGGGGTCCCAGGACCCCCCCCCTCACCCCCTTTTTACCCCCCAGGCTGGTGGGACCGCGAGCTCTACTACTGAGGCTGCTGCCCTGCAAGGGGAATGGGGGGGGGGTCTCTGCCCCCACCTCCATCCCCCCCAGGACACTCAGAACCCCCCCCACAACACCAGGACGCCCCCCAGGACTCCAGGACCCCCCCCAGGGACAGCGGGACCCACCCCAGGACTCCAGGACCCCCCCACCAGGACATCAGGACCCCCCCCCCAAAAACCTGGGACCTCACCCCCAAAAAAATGTACCCCCCCCCCCAATTGTGACAATAAAGGAGTCGGGGACACCGCGGGCTTTATTCAGGGGGGGGGCAGGAGGGGCACCAGCAGCCGCAGCGCCCCCAGCCCCAGCGCCGCTGCCCCCAGCGCCCGCACCCCCAGCGCCCCCCAGGGCCCCAGCGCCAGCGCCTGCCCCACCCACCTGTGGGAAAAAAAGGGGCGGGGCCTCAGTGGGGCACGCCCCCTCCGGGGGGGCAAGGCCCCGCCCATCCCCACTGAGGCCCCTCCCAGAGTCAACTTGGAAGCCACACCCCCTCCCTCAAGCCCCGCCCCCTTCCCCGAGCCCCGCCCCAGGACCCCTCCCCTCTGGAGACAAGCCCCGCCCACTTCCAAGGGACCACCCACCCCCAGCATAAGCCCCACCCACACCCAAATAAGCCCCGCCCACCCCGATAAGCCCCGCCCACCCCTTCAGCCCCTCCCCGTCTCTCCCCTGGGTCCTGCCCCCCCTTGTAGCCCCTCCCCCTCGTGGCACCGCCCCCTTGTAGCCCCTCCCCTTTTAGCCCCGCCCCATTGTGGCCCCGCCCATCCCGAGGAAGCCCCACCCGTTTCTCCCCCATGTTCTGCCCCCTTGTAGCCCCTCCCCCCTTGTAGCCCCTCCCCATTTGTAGCCCCTCCCCCTTTGTAGCCCCTCCCCTTGTAGCCCCTCCCCCTTGTAGCCCCTCCCCCCTTGTAGCCCCTCCCACCCGGTGAGGAAGCCCTCGTAGGCGGCGGCCACCAGGAGCCCCCCCAGGGGCAGGCGCAGGCGGGGGGGGAGGTCGTGGCGCCCCGAGGCCCAGAGCAGCGCCGCCGCTGCCACGTGGCGCACCTGGGGGGGGGGGGCAACGTCACTGGGGGGGGCAATAAAACCCCCCAGGGGCAATAACAACCCCCCCAGGGCAATAAAACCCCCCAGGGGCAATAACAACCCCCCCTTGGAGCAATAACACCCCCCCTTAAGGACAATAGCCCCCCCCCCCCCAAAGGCAATAACACCCCCGGGGGCAATAACCCACCCCGCTTAAGGAAAACAGCCCCCCCCCAAGGACAACAGCCCCCCCATAAAGGCAATAACCCCCCCCAGGGAACGCTTTCCCCCACACACACACTTTGCCCTCCCCATTTGCCCCTTCCTGGGGCAGATCCCCCGCAATAAAAGGGGATTCCTGCCCCCCACCCAAAAAATACCCCCCCCCCTTTACCAGGCTGATGTTGGAGTCCAGCCCCATCTGCACGTGGCGCCAGTCGAACTCGATGCCGCGCGCCCCCACCCACAGCGGGACGCAGCTGGGGGGGGGGCAAAAACCTCAAAAACGGGCCCAACCCCCCCCCAATCCCCTACAGCCCCCCCCAATCCCCTATAGCCCCCCCCCAATCCCCTATAGAACCCCCCACTTCTCCTGAATCCATCACAGATCCCCCTATAGGGGTCCCCAGGTCCCTATAGGTGACCCCCACCCCCTCCAAAAGGCCCTGTATTGTCCTACGGGCGCCTATAGGCACCAAAATCCCCTATAGACCCCCCCCCAGCCCTCCAACCCTCCCTATAGCCCCCTCCCCCCCCCTCCTGTAAGACCCCCACACCCCCCTCCAACCCCACCCATCCCCTATAGCCCCCCATAGGGTCCCATACCCCCCCCCGAGCCCTATAGATGTCCATACGTCCCCGTAGCCCCCCCCCCAGACCCCCCCCCACGTACCGGGAGGTGAGCAGCTCGGCCGTGGCCCAGCCCATGGCGGCCACCAGGATGCGGTGCTCCCCCTTCCCCGCACCCCTGCCCAGCGCCAGCTGCAGCCCCCCCAGGTCGGCCACATCCACCGTGGCCTTCAGGAACTCCTGGAGGGGGGGGGGACACCCAAAATATAGCGTATGGGGGGGCACAGCGCCCCTATAGCCCCCCCTCCCCCCAGACTTACCCCCACCAGGTCGTAGCCGCCCGAGGGACCCTCCCAGGTGGGGAAGAAAGTGGCCAGGAACAGCATCTGGGGGGGAAGGGGGAAATGGGGGGGTTGGGGGGGTCCCAAAATTCGGGGGGGGTCCCCCAAGTCCCCAGGGACCCCCCCAGGGACCCCCACCCAAGGGTGCCGGGCTCACCTTCCCCAGCTGCACCAGCAGGTAGGTGGCCCCCGCCTGCACGCAGCGCCAGAAGGCGCTGTACTCCGAGCTGCAGGACCAGTAAATACCAGTAAATCCCAGTACGTCCCAGTGCTCCCCGGTAACAGCCCCCCGCCAGCCCTCCCAGGAGCCCCCCCAGGATGCCCAGTTCCCCCCAACGCCCTCACTTTCCCTCTCCGGTGCATCCCAGTTCAGCCGTCTGCCCCTCCCTGTGTAGCCCAGCGTCCCCAGTTTGCCCCAGTCTCCTCCCAGTATGCTCCAGTCCTACAACACCCCTACTCGCACTTCCCAGTTCCCCCTCCCAGGGCACCCCAACCTTCCCCAGTGCCCCCCAGTCCCCTCTAATTCCCCCCTCCAATCCCTCCCAGTACAACCCAGTGTCCCCCAGTCCCTCCCCACTCCCTCTCAGCTGCTTCCCAGTATGCCCCAGTCCCTCCTGGTCCCCCTCCTGTGCTCCTTCCCCCCTCCCAGTACAACCCAGTCCCTCCCAGCCCCTTCTCAGTCCCTCCCAGGCCTTCCCCAGTCCATTCCACCCCCCTCAGTAAGGCCCAGAGCCCCCCAGTCTCTCCCCAGTCCCTTCCCAGTGCCTCCCAGTCCTCTCCCAATAAGGCCGAGCGCCCTCCAGTCCCCTCCTAGTAAGACCAAGTGCCCCCAAGCCTTCCCCAGTCCCCTCCCAGTGCCCCCCAGTCCCTCCCAGTCCCTCCCAGCGCCCCCCAGTCCCCTCCAGTGCCCCCCAGTCCCCTCCCAGTGCCCCCTAAGCCTTCCCCAGTCCCTCCCACTCCCTTCCAGCGCCCCCCAGTCCCCTCCCAGTCAGGCCAGTCCCTCCCAGTGCCCCCAGTCCCCTCCCAGTGCCCCCTAAGCCTTCCCCAGTCCCTCCCACTCCCTTCCAGCGCCCCCAGTCCCCTCCCAGTCAGGCCCAGTCCCTCCCAGTGCCCTCCAGTCCCCTCCCAGTGCCCCCTAAGCCTTCCCCAGTCCCTCCCACTCCCTCCCAGTCCCCCCCAAGCCTTCCCCAGTCCCTCCCACTCCCTCCAGCGCCCCCCAGTCCCCTCCCAGTCAGGCCCAGTCCCTCCCAGCGCCGCCCAGTCCCCCACGCACAGCCCGCTGCACTTGTAGGTGATGAAGTATGGGCAGTAGGCCAGGGCGAAGCAGTTCCCGAAGTGGAACAGGGTCATGGCGCCGGGCACGCGCCGGGCACCGCCACCGGCCGCGGGGACGCGCACGGGGACGCGCCGCCCCCTCCCCCTCCCCTGCCCGCGCGGGGCACGGCGGGAAGGCCCCGCCCCCCCCCCCCCCGCGGGACTACAACTCCCAGCGCGCCCCGCGCCGCCGCCACGCCCGCGGTGACGTCACGCGCCCCCCACGCAGCGAGGCCACCCCCCCGCTGTGAGACCACGCCCCCAGCAAGTCGGTATCCGCAGCAACGCGGCGCCACGCCCCTCCCGTGAAGCCACGCCCCCTCCTGCAAGGCCACGCCCCCTCCTGCAAGGCCACGCCCCTCCCTCGAGGCCACGCCCCCCAGGCAGCACCAGCACCACGCAGGACACGGTCTCGGGTGGGAGCTTTATTGGGGGGGGGGCTGGGGACGGGATGGGGACACGGGGACACCAGGGGGGTGCCCCAGTGACAGCGGGGACTCAACTGGGGCATACTGGTGACACTGGGGACACGAGTGGGGGGTCACGGTGACACTGGGGACATGAGTGGGGGCATACTGGTGACACTGGGGACACGACTGGGGGCATACTGGTGACACTGGTGACACAACCAGGGGGTCACGGTGACACCATCGGGGTGCCACAATGACCCCACCAAGGGGATGCGGTGACACCGGGGCCACCGTGACACGAGTGGGGGGGGCGGGGACATGGGGACACGAGGGGGGTGTCCCGGGGACTGGGGGGGGTCCTGGTGACGGCAGGGACACGGTGACAGGGACACGGTGACAGGGACACGGTGACACGGCGACGCTCAGATCTCCCGGGAGTAGATGTGGCTCAGCAGGTCGGCCACGCGGTTGCTGTACCCGTACTCGTTGTCATACCTGTGGGGGGGGGGGGGACACAAGGGACAACGTCACACACCTCGGGGGGGGGGACACAAACCCGGTGCCACCCCTCGGGGACACTGGGGGACGCACCACGCCACCAGCTTGACGAAGTTGTCGCTCAGGGCGATGCCGGCGGCGGCGTCGAAGATGGACGAGTGGCTGTCCCCCACGAAGTCCGACGACACCACCTGGGGACGGCGGCGTCACCCTCAGGGGGGGGTCCCCAACGTCCCCAAATTTCCGCCCCCCTTTGTCCCCAAACGCTGTCCCCAACCTGGTCCTCGGTGTAGCCCAGGATCCCGGCCAGCGGCCCGGCGGCCGCGCGCTTGACGGCGTCCTTGATGTCCCCGTAGGAGGCGGGGGTGGCCAGGCGGCACGTCAGGTCCACCACCGAGACGTCGGCCACCGGCACGCGGAACGCCATCCCCGTCAGCCGCCTGGGGACACAGCGGGGACAACAGGGACATGGTGGGGTGGCACCCGGAGTGACACCTCGGGGAGCTCCGGGGAACAGGGGCTGCACCCTTGGGACACCTTGGGGACATGGTGGCACCTCCAGGACACCCAAAGGACCCTGTGACACCTTGGGGGACACCCTGGGGACACCCCAGGGACCCTGTGACACCCTGGGGACACCCCGGTGACACCCCAAAGCCCCCAGGATGAGCACCCCGTGGCCGTCAGCCCCCCAGCAGCACCACGGCGGTGGCGGGGAGGTGGCCAGAGGTGCCAAGGAGGGGACAGGGAGGGGACAGGGGGGTGACAGGAGGGGACAGGGGGGGACGGGGGGTGACAGGGGGGACACGCACCCGTTGAGCTCGGGGATGACCTTGCCCACGGCCTTGGCGGCGCCGGTGGCGGCGGGGATGATGTTCTGGTGGGCGCCGCGGCCGTCGCGCCACGCTTTGCCCGAGGGCCCGTCCACCGTCTTCTGGGTGGCCGTGTAGGCGTGCACCGTGGTCTGGGGACACGGGGACACGTCGGGGGACACGGGGACACGTCGGGGGACCCGTCCCCACCCCGGGGGACCCGTCCCCACCCCCGTGACCCGCTCACCATCAGCCCCTCGACGATGCCGAAGTTGTCGTGGATGACCTTGGCCAACGGCGCCAGGCAGTTGGTGGTGCAGGAGGCGTTGCTGGGGGGGGGACACACGAGTCACCACGGGGACGCCGGTGTCCCCAAGGTGTCCCCAAAGCGTCCCCCCCCCCCTCACCTGACCACCGGCATGGTGGCGGGGTCGTAGGCGTCCTCGTTGACCCCCATGACGAACATGGGGGCGTCAGGGGAGGGGGCGCTGATCACCACGCGCCGCGCGCCGCCCTGCAGGTGGGCCTGGGGGGGGACAGGGGGGTCACCGACGTGTCCCCGAGGGCCACCACCTTGTCCCCAAGGGCCACCAAACCCCATCCTTGATGGCCACCAAACCCCATCCCCGAGGGCCACCAGCTCCTGTCCCCAGAAGGTGCCCCCCCCCGTCCCCCAGGGCCACCAAACCTTGTCCCCAGAGGCTGTCTCCCCCCCCCCCCCAGTGTCCCTGTGTCCCCCCCCCGGTGACACTCGCCGAGGCCTTGTCCACGGTGAGGAAGACCCCGGTGGACTCCACCACGTAGAGGGCGCCGGCATCACCCCAGGGGATCTCGCTGGGCTTCATGCTGGGGACAGAGGGGACAAGGGTGGTGACACTGGGGGGGGGACACACCCAGGGACCCCCCCTCCCTCCCCCAAAATCCCTGGGGCATCTCTGACCCCCCCACACACATCCCCCTGCCCCACCCAAGGGTGCTGGTCTCGGTGTCACCCCCTCCCCAGGGGGACACTACCCCCACCACCCCCTTGTGACCCCCCCCAATGTCCCCAACCCCCCCCCCATGTCCCCAAAGCCCCCCCCCCACTGCAAGACCCTCCTCCCGGTGTCCCCCCCCAGCACCCACCCCCATGTCCCCCAGCCCCTCATCCTCCCCCGGAGGTGTCCCCAGCTCCCCCCCAATGTCCCCAGAGCCCCCCCAATGTCCCCAAACCGCCCCCCCGTGTCCCCAACCCCCCCCCACCACTGGAAGACGCTGATCTCGGCCCCGTCCACCACCAGCTTCCCGTCCTCTGCCTTCACCTCGCCCCCGAAGCGCCCATGGGTGGAATCGTACTTGAACATGTACACCTGGGGGGGGGCAGTGTTAATTAGAGGGGGTGTGTTAATTGGGGGGGGGTCCCCACAGCCCCCCCCAGGCCCCCCCTCACCATGTAGTTGAGGTCGATGAAGGGGTCGTTGATGGCCACCACGCGCAGCCCCTTCTCCAGGCAGGCGCGCAGCACCAGGCGGCCGATGCGGCCGAAGCTGCAGTTAATTAACACGGGGGGGGGTTAATTAATTAATGAGGGGGGCAACTGGGTAATTAAGGAAAGGATTTAAACGAGGAGAAAGGAAAAAAGTTTGTTAGGAGGAGGGACAAGCAGAGAGAAGTGGGGTTAATGGAGAGTAAAGGTGGGTAGGGAGTAGTGAGGGGGGGTTAATTAGTAGTGGGGGGGGTAATTAGTAGTGGGAGGGGTTAATTAGCAGCTGGGGGGGGTTAATTAGCAGCTGGGGGTCTTACCCATTGATGCCGATGGTGAGCTCTGCCATGGTGACTGCCTGCGTGCCCCTGGGGGGGACGACAAGGGGGGGGGGGTGACACCGCGGTGCCCCCCCGCCCCCCCCCCCCCCCCGGCTCTAAGCCCCTGATCGGCTTTGAGCAGTGGCAGATGGCACCGGGGGGGGGTGGGGGGGGGGACACACGCTCGGTGTCACCGCTGTGCCATTGGGGGGGGGAGGTTGGGGGGGGATGGATGCAGTGCTGACGTCACGGGGGGGGCGGGGGGGGGCATGAGGCTGCTCCGCACGTCCGCCACTGCCAGGGAGGGGGGGGGACAGGGGACGGGGGGGGGGACGCAGCGACCTTGCCCCCTCCCCTTCCACTTTCTCTTGGTCCTCAAAGTCCCCCCCCAGCCCCAGCTCCCCCCGAGGACCCCCCCCAAATGTTTCCATTCCCCCCTCCCCTTTTGCCCCCCCCCCCGGTGTCACTCGGTCCCCAAAGTGCCCCCCCACCCCCAGCTCCCTCTGAAGACCCCCCCCAAATGTCCCCATCCCCCCCCCCCAAATTTCCATGTCCCTCACTGGACCCCCCCCTCCAAAACTCCCTCCCAACTCCTCCCCCAGCCCCTGCCCCCCCCTAGAGCCCCCCCCCACCCCTCGCCCCCCCATCCCAAAGCCCCCCCCAAAAAAACTTCCCCCCCCCAAAACCCCCCTAACTTCCCCAGAACCCCCCCAGGCTCCTCAACAACCCCCCCCAACCCCAATTACCCCTCACGGCCCCCCCTTCACGGCCCCAATTTTTCCCCCTTCGGCCCCAATTTTGCCCCTCCCAGCCCCAAATTCGCCCCCCCCAGCCCCGCCCCCCCCCCACCTGCGCCGCCCCCTTCCCGCGCCGCCGGGCGTCGAATGCGGCGCCGCCGCCGCGCCTCCCCCTTTTATACCCTCTGGCCACGCCCCCTGCCGGGCCCGGCCACGCCCCCTCTCCCCGGCCGGCTCCTTCTGCGCCTGCGCGGGGCCGGGTAGGGGGGAGAGGGGCGGGGCTGCTTCACGCGCCGCGGCACGCGCTCGGCGCTCCCCCCCCCTCCCCCCTACCCTCGCGCATGCGCAGAGCGGGACCCGCGGCGCCCCGCAGCACGGGGAAGGGGGGAGGCGTGATGTAACGGGGGGCTGTGACGTCATGGGGCGGCGTGACGTCATGGCGGGGCGCGAGGCAACGCAGCAGGGCCTGAGGCAGCTGCAGGGGGGCGGTGAAACTGCAAATAAGGGTGCGGGGGGGGGGGGGGGCTGCAATGCAATGCAGGGCGCAAAGCAACGCAAATAAAACTGCAAAGTGCAATGCAGTGGTGCAAATGCAGGTGCAGGGTGCAATGCTACAATGCAAATAAAGCTGCAGGCGGGTGATGCTGCAATGCAATGCAGGGTGCAATGCAATGCAAATAAAGCTGCAAGGTGCAACAAAGCGGTGCAAGTACAGCTGCAGGGTGCAAAGCAGCCGTGCAATGGAGCTGCAGGGGCGCGACACTGGAGCATGTTGCAGCAAGCTGAATTCAGCTGACAGGGTGCAATGCAGCTGCAGGGTGCAATGCAATGCAAATGCAGCTGCAGGGCTGCAAGGTGCAGTGCAGCGCTGCCGTGCAGCCCCACGGTGCAGCAGCAGCACCCGGCGCTGCCGCGTGCCCCGGTGCATGCGGTGCTGATGCGATGCCGCCAGCCAGGCCCCGCCCCCTCCCCCCCCCCCCCTTTCGCTGACCTCCAAAAATTGCCAAGTCACCACCGGGGGGGGGGGGGCACAGCACATCCATCACCCCCCCCCCCCCTTCCAAAACCAGGCGCCAGCTCGTTTTTCTTCTAAAACCTTTATTTTGTACAAAGCCCTGAGTGGGGGGGTGGGGGGGCACCCCCAAAAAGGCACTTAAAAAAAAGTAAAATAGCCCCAGAAGATCCCAGCCCCCCCCAGGGACACTGGGACCCCCCCCCCACCGCGCCGGCACGGGGGGAGGGGGGCGATGAGACCCCGGTGTCTTGCAGGGGGGGAGGGACCCCAGACATCCTTGGGGGGGGGGGGGGGGGGGGCAGCATCTTCCCTTCACACCACCAGGCTCTCACGGCTCATGGCATCGTTCTGGGGGGGGCAGACATTAAGGGGGGGGTCAGTGGAGGAGGCTGAAACCCCAACAAACTCCCCAGACCCCCCCCCATAGTTCAACCCCCCCCCACAGTTCAAGGACCCCCCCCCACATACCCCAAAACGCCCCCAAACCCCCTAAAAAAGAGCCTCCACCCACCCCCCCCCACACACAAAAAAAATCCACCTCCATACAACCCCCCCCCAGCACCCATGGGAGCCCCCCCCTCACCTTCCGGAGACGCCGGGGGGGTCCGGGGGGACCCACAGGGGGAAGGCGGGGGAGGGGTGCAGCCCCCCCCAGGAGATCGTCACGGGAACGGGAGCGGGGCCGGGAGGGGGGCGGCGAGCCCCCCCTGGAGCTCCCCAAATCTTCGACCGAGTGCCAGCGGCCCCGGGGTGGGGAGCGGCTGCGGGGGGGGACACGGGGCGCCCCCGGGGGGGCCCAGGCATCAGGGGCCTCGTGCAGGGAGCTGATGTCACTGGGGGCACCTGGGGGGAGAGATTTTTGGGGAAAAAATGTGTTTTTTGGGGGGGGGGTAAATGGTCAAGAGCAAGGATTGATGTCTTTGGGGAGGGGGGGAACAAAGAAAATAGGGACAAGGAAAAGGAATATTTGGGGTGGGGGGTAGATCCTGGGGGCAAATGGGTCCCTTGGGGAGGCAACTGCCCCCCCCAGGCTCCCAATTGCCCCCCCCCCCAAAATCAACCTACCTGCCCCCGACGGGGGGTAGCGGCCGTGGGGCTCGAAGGCGTTGAGCTCATCCTCGAGGTAGCGCAGGACCCGCATGGAGGGGGGGGCCGCAGGGGGGGCTGCGGGGACTGGGGTCAGGGGAGGGAAATTATGGGGGGGTGGGGGACAGGACCCAGGAGTCCAGCCCCCCCCCCCAAGAAATACACGCACAGGTCACCCATCCAGCCCCGCAACGCGGGCCGACCCTGCTTAGCTTCCCACCCCGCTCAGGGGCCCAGTGACAGGCAAAGACCCCCCCCATAAATCACCCCCAAATGATTGGCAGCTGTCAATCATCCCCAAAATGATTGACAGCTGTCATTTAACCCCCCAATTTTACCTGATCCGAGGTTGCTGTCGGTGTCACGCAGCAGGGGCACCTGGGAGCTGTGACCGCTCACTGGGGGGGAGGATTGGGGGGGTCAGCGAGCCCCCAAAATGAGGGGGGGCCACTACTGACCCCCCCCAGCACCCCAAAATTTTGGGGAGGGTCCCACGATTGTCCCCCACACCCCCCCCACCACTCACCCGAGGCGCCACTGTAGCCGTAGCCGTTGCCGATGGGTCCCAGGGCTATGGCAGGTGGGGGGGGACCCTTGGGGGGGGCGGCATAGAGCCCCCTGTAATCGCTGCCGGCCCCCGAGGTGGCCGCCTTCCCCGCCAGGTACACTGCGGGGGGGGGGCAGGGGGTGAGCCTGGGCGTCCCCCCCGAAAAAAAAAATCACCCAGGACCCCCCCCAGAAAGGGATCGAGGTGTGCAAGAAGCCCCCAACTCCCCCCACCCCCCAAAAAGGGAACCAGGCACCCAGAAGCCCCCCCCACAAATAAAAGGGGAATGGGGATACCCCAAAAGCCCCCCCCCAGAAACACAAGGAGAGCTGCGCAGACCCCAGGAACCACAAAAGCCCCCCAAGTTGAGGGCCCCCCCCAAAAAAGAGATCAAGGCATGCAAGAAGCCCCTGTCCCCCCCCTAAATGACCCCAGGCACCCAGACCCCCCCCCCCAAATAAAAAAACAAGGACCTCCAGGTGGACCCCAGGACCCCAAAAAGCCCCCCCAGAGGTCGAGGGACCCCCCCAGAAGTCAAAGGACCCCCCCCAAAAGGGATAAAGGTGTGACCCCCCCAAAAAGAAAGGCATCAAGGCATGCGAGAACCCTTCTCATCCCCCCGAAAAGCACCTGGGCACCCAGAAACCCCCCCAAAAAACCCCAAAACCCCTGCGCAAACCCCCCCAACCCCCCCCCCCAATGCCTCAAGGACCCCCCCCGGCAAAAAACTCACGGGCCTCGGGCAGCAGCAGCGCTGGGGGCAGCAGGGGCAGCGCACGAAGCAGCAGCAGGTGTGGGGGCAGCACTGGCACCAGCACAGCCCCAGCACCAGCGCCACCAGCGCCGCCCCCAGCAGCACCAGCACCACGAAGAGCCAGTCTGGGGGGGAGGGGGGGGGTCACGGGGGGGTCCCCGATATCCTGAGACCCCCCCGGTGCCCCCCAAATCCTCCCCCCTAAAAAATAAAAGGGGGTCCCCGGAGGCCTGGGTCCCCGTTACCTGACTGGGTGCCCGGCAGGGGGGGCTCCGGGAGGGAGGCTGCGGGGCACAAGGGACACGGGGGGGGGGGTCACTGCAGACCACCCCCACCCCAAAAAGGACCCAGGCATCCGGGGGGGCCCCATGCACCCCCCCCAGTGCCCTAAACCCACCCCAATCCACCCCCCAGCGTCCCCTTCCCAGTGCTCCCAGTGCCACCCAGTGCGCCCCAGCGCTCCTTTTCCCACCGTTCCCAGTCCCTCCCAGTTTCTCCCAGTCCCCCCCAGTGCCTCACCCAGCACCACCAGTTCGGCCACGGCCTCGTTGTTGCCCTCCAGGTCCTGTGCGGAGGTGACGGTGCAGATGTAGACCCCGCTGTCCCCCCACGCCGCCGGGCCCAGGCTCAGCTCCGCTCCTATAACAGGGGGGGGGCACCCGGATCACACCCCTCCCACCACCCTTGGGTGCCCCTGACCCCCCCAAGGACACCCAGGGGCCCCCCCACGTGCCCAAAGTCCCCCCAGAAGTCTTTTGGGGGGGGGGTTCCAACCCCGTATCACCCCTCAGGTCCCCACAACCCCTTCATAAACCCCCATAAAACCCCCCTGGTGCCCCCCAACCCCCAAATAAAGCCCCCCCGGTGCCCCCCCCCCCCAAAATAAGAAGCCCCCCCCCACCGTCGGTGATGGTGACGCTGCGGCCCTGGTAGAAGTCCCCGAGGGTGACGGCGTTGCCCTGCTTGGTGGCCACGATGCGGACGGTGCGGGAGGCGTCGGGGCAGGCGCTGGCCGCGTCCCAGTCCTGGGAGGAGGAGGGGGCGGCCGAGGAGCTGCCCCCCCCCGCCGAAAAAGCCGAGGTGGAGCCGCAGAAGGATTTGTACTTCCAGGTGACGATGGGGGGGGCGCTGGCCGTGCTCTGGTAGCTGCAGCGCAGCACCACGGGCTGGAACAGCAGAGCCACCGTGCTGGGGTTCGACACCCACACCTGCATGCCCGCCGCCGGGCCTGGGGGGCAAAGGGGGGAGAAATTATTTGGGGAGGGGTTAGATTTATTTTTGGAGGGGTTACGTTTATTTTTCGGGGAATAAATTTATATTTGGGGGGGTAAATTTATTTTTTGGGGGGTGCCGAGGGTGCCCAGCACCCCCCCATCCCGTTACGCCCCCCCTCCCACGCTTTAATTAGTCCCTAAATGATCAAGTGTAGCCTCAATCGATCTCCAACTGCCCCCCCGGGACCCCCCCCAGCACCTCAATTGCCCCCCAGATCAATAATTGCCCCCTCAGGACCCCCTCCAACCCCATAATTGCCCCCTCAGCCCCATAATTGCCCCCCCTGACCCACAATTGCCCCCTCAGGACCCCCCACAGCCCCTCAATTGCCCCCCCAGATGCACAATTGCCCCCTCAGGACCTACCCCAGCTCCATAATTGCCCCCCAGGCCCCTCATTTACCCCCTTAGGGCCCCCCCAGACCCATAATTACCCCCCTCAGCCCTTCAATTGCCCCATCAATTGCCCCCCAGCCACTCAATTGCCCCCTCGGGGGCCCTCCCAGTTCCTTATTTGCCCCCCCAGCCCCACAACTGCCCCCCCAGGACCCCTCCCAGCCCCATAATTGCTCCCCCAGGACCCCCCCAAGCCCCTCAAGTGCCCCCTCAGACCCACAATTGCCCCCCCAGGACCCCTCCCAGGTCCATAATTGCCCCCAAAGCCCCACAGTTGCCCCCCCAGACCCCCCCCAGCCCCACAATTGCCCCCCCCATACCCCCCCCAGCCCCACAGTTGCCCCCCCAGACCCCTCCCAGCCCCATAATTGCCCCCCCGGCCCCACAATTGCCCCCCCAGACCCCTCCCAGCCCCTCAATTGCCCCCCCAGCCCCACAATTGCCCCCCCCCAGCCCCACAACTGCCCCCCCGGCCCACCGGGCAGCCAGGCGGCGCCCAGCAGCGCCAGCAGCGCCGGGAGGGCGGCGGCGGCGGCCATGATGGCGGCGGGCCCGGGGGCGATGGCGCCGCCAGGTGCGGCCGGGCCGGGCCATGTCGCGACACGGGGGGGGGAGTCACGACCCGTAGGTGGCTCCCAGCCGGAATCGATAAGAGAACACCCCCCCGATCACGATATGGAGGGGTCCTAAAGCCCCCGGAGGGTCCCATTGCGGGGCGGGGAGGGGGAGAAGCTGGCGGCGAGACCCTTCCCGCACAGCTCGCCCCCCCCCGGCAGCACCGCGGTGGTACGGTCCAGGTGCCCGCGCGGCCCCGCCTCGGGCAGGTGCCCACGTGACGCGGGCCAGGTGGGAGCTACCAAACCGGCGGCGGGGGGGGATGGGGAGAGAATAACGGGCAACAAATCCCTCCCTGCCCCTTCTCCGGCGCTGCAAGACCCCTTCCCACGCGTCAAATACTCAATTAACCCCTCAGCGTTAATTACGGGGGATAAGAGGGGGCTTGGGGGCGCTGTGTGTGTGAGGAGGGTCCTAAACACCCCTAGTTCCGCAGTGGTTTGGCCCGAGCTGCCCTGAGGGGAGATGAAGGGGGGGGGGGGGGAAATGCCCCAAGGGGGGGCAAAAAAGTGTTGGGGGGGGTAAAAAGGCAGTGGGGGGGGTAAAAAGTACTTGGGAGGGGTAAAAAGGACCTTGAGAGGGGGTAAAAAGGCCTTTTGGGGTGAAAAAAAGGCATTTTGGAGGGGTAAAACGGCAGCTGGGGGTAAAAAAACACACTGGGGGGGGCATAAGAGGCCCGTGGGGGGGTAAAAAGGGCCCTGAGGGGGGTAAAAAGGCACCTGGGGGCATTAAAAGGCCGCTTTGTGGGTAAAAAGGGCCCCGAAGGGGTTAAAAAGGGCCCAGAAGGGGGTTAAAAAGAATCCTGGGGGGGTTAAAAGGGCCCTGAGGGGTAAAAAGGGCCATGGAGGGGGGGGTTAAAAGGTCCCTGGGGGAAGTAAAAATGCCCCTGGGGGAGAAAAAGGGCCCTGAGGGGGTAAAAAGGGTCCTGGGGGGTAAAAAAAGCCCTTAGGGGGGATAAAAAGGACCCAGGGAGAGTTTAAAAGGCCCTGGGGGGTAAAAATGCACGGGGAGGACCCCGTTCCCAGCTCCCAGTTGCCCCCAGTGCTCCCAGTTGCCTCCAGTGGGGCACAAAAGGGTTGACGGAGCCCCCCCAGCACCCGAGGCCGCTGCTGGGGGGGGAGGTGACGGGGTGACAGGGTGACACAGCCCCGGGCGGGCCCCAGGCGTGGGGTGGCCCTGCCCCCCCCCCCCCGGCCCCCCTCCCACCCCTATATATCCACTGCCACCGGCCCCCCCCCCGGCCTCACAGCCGCCACCCGGCCGCCTGGGTCCCCTCCCGGCCACCGGTGTCCCCCGGGACAGCCACAGCACAGCGGTAAGAGCCCGGGGGGGGCCCTGCGGGGGGGCTTTGGGGGTCCCCAGTGCCCCTATGGGGTCCTTTTGGGTGCCTTCGGGGACAGCGGGGGGGGGTTGGGGATAATCAGGGGGGTGGGGGTAGATATTGGGGGGTATTGGGGACAAGGGGGGGGCTTGGGGACAAGCTGGGTGGGTCCTGGGGTGGGGTCCCGTCCCCTGGGGGTGGCAGCGAGCCCCCCGATGCCCTGGTCCTGGGCACCCAGGTGGCTGCCCCCCCTCCACTTCCCCCCCCCCCCTTTTTCCTCCCCCCCCCTTGGGGGTGACATCAGCTTGGGGACAAATGTCCCCTTGTTGGGCCAGTGGCACCGCCAGGCTCCCCGGGTGGCCCCGAGCCAAGGATGTGCCGTGCCACCACCCCCCACAAGTCCCCAATGTCCCAAGGGGGGGCCCTGTGACCCCCCCACACCCCAAAAAACACCACCAGGTCCCCAAATTGCCACCCCCCCCCCCCCATGTCCCCAAGGGACCCCCTGCCACCCCCTGGGGACACGCAGGTCCCCATTGAGCCCTGGGGACCCAGCCCCGGGAGGGGTCACCCTGGGGACCTGGGGGGCACAGAGGGGACACGGGGGGGACACAGAGGTCCCTTTGTCCCTTGGGCTGTGGGGTGACACCGGTGGCACGTCAAGAATTCGCGTGGGGCAGCGTGGGGGGACCCCGAGGAGGGGACGTGGGGGGATGAGGGGACACGGGGGGACACGGGGGGACAAGGGGGGACACTGGGGGGGCACAGGGACACGCGGGGGGGGCCGTGCCTGGCGCTGTCACCCGCCCCAGCGCCGCCTGGGACCGCTGGGGACAATGGGGACAATGGGGCCGGGAGGGGACAATGGGGGCCGGGGACAACAAGGGACAATGGGGGACAGCGGGTGGATGATGGGGGGACAGAGAGCTGGGGGGGGACACAATGGGGACACTGTGGGACTTGGGGGGGACGTTGGGGACGTGGGGGTCACTCTGTGTCCCCCCCCAGCCCCCCCCATGGCGCCCACTGGGGTCGCGTCCCTGCCGGTGGCCCTGCTGCTGCTGCTGCTGCCCCCAGGTACGGGGACTTTCTTTTTTTTTTGGGGGGGGGGGAACCCCGATATTGAACCTCGGGGACCCCGGGGGAGGTTTGGAACCCCCTTAGAAGGCCGAGGGGACACTGAGGACCCCGTAAATGGACCCAGGGACACCGGGGACACTGTTAGAGGGTGGAAGGGGGCACTGGGGACCCTATAAATGGTCCCAGGAGACATTGGGGACCCCCTTAGCAGCCCCAGGGGGCATTGGGGACCCTATTAGTGGTCCTAGGGGACCCTGGGGACCCCACTACCTGTCCCAAGGGACACTTGGGGACCCCCTTAGCAGCCTCAGCAGATGCTTGGGGACCCCATTACCAGAGCAGGGGGCACTGGGGACCCCTTTAGCACCCCCAGGACCTTCTAGGGACCCCATTACCGTCCCCAGAGGACACTCAGAGACCCCCCACCCTTTTTTAGGGACGCGGGGGGGCTCGTGGGCCGCCTGGATGCCGCCGGCGGTGGCGGGGCTGGAGGGGACGTGCGTGGTGCTGCCGTGCCGCTTCGAGTACCCCGAGGAGCTGCGCCCCGCCGCCGTGCACGGCCTCTGGTACTTCGGCAGCCCCTACCCCAAAAGCTACCCCCCCGTGGTGGCCCGCTCGCGCCCCGCCGCCGTCCACGAGAGCTTCGCGGGGCGCGCCGAGCTCCTGGGGGACACGGGGCTCCGCGACTGCTCCCTGCGGCTCTGGCGCCTCAGCCCCGAGCTGGCCGGCAAGTATTACTTCCGAGGGGACCTGGGGGGGTACAACCAGTACAGCTTCTCCGAGCACACCACGCTGGAGGTGCTGGGTGAGTTGGGGGGGGGCGTTGGGGGGCGTTCAGGGGGTGGGGAGGGGGTTTGGGGGGAGTTCAGGGGGTGGAGAGGGGGTTTGGGGCCAGGGAAATGGTGGGGAGGGGGCTTGGGGAGGGAGCTTGGGGCCAAGGAGACAGTGGGGAGGGGGCTTTGGGCCAGGAAAATGGTGAGGATGGGGCTCAGGGCTGGGAAAATTGTGGGGAGGGGGCTTGGGGAAGGGATTTGGGGTTGGGGAAAATGATGGGGAGGGGGCTCGGGGCTGGGAAAACCATGGGCAGGGGGCTCGGGGCTGGTTCCACTCCCCCCCCAGCAGCAGCCCCACGTGCCCCCACCCCCTCCCAGCCCCCTCTGACCCCCCTCCCCACCCACGGGGGTCTCTCTCCCCATTTTTCCCCCCCCCCAGCCCGCCCAGTGCTGGAGGTGCCCCCCGAGGTGGTGGCGGGCGCCGAGGTGGAGCTGCGCTGCCGGGTCCCCGACAACTGCCCCCGAGCTGCCCCCGCTGCTGGGCTGGGAGGGGGCCGAGGGGCTGGAGGGGGCGGCGGGGAGCGAGGTGAGGGAGGACGCGGGGGGGGCCCGAAACCTCCTGGGCCTCCTCCGCTTCCGCCCCCGCCGCGAGGACGGCGGCCGGCGCCTGGGCTGCAGCGTGGCCTTCGCCAACACCTCGCTGGCCTTCGAGGACAGCGTGGCCCTGGACGTGCAGTGTGAGTGGGGCTGGGGGGGCTGGGGGGTGGGGGGGGGGCACCCGTGGGTGCTGGCGGGCTGGGGGTTGGGGTTTGGGGTGGTGGAGGGGGGAGAGAGGAGGGGGGAGGGGGTTGGGGGGTGTTGGCAGCCGTGGGGGGCTGGTGGGGAGGGGGCGCTGCTGGAGGGGGGTGATGGGGTGGGGGGGTACTGGGGGGGTGGGAGGGGTCCTGGGGTGGTCCTGGGGTCCCTTGGGTGC